>NC_092861.1:86116886-86128193 GCF_032062135.1 Pyxicephalus adspersus | reverse complement strand
ACATCATGATGGCATAACCCCCGCCCAGTTCCCATCCCAGATCTGAGGCTGCGATAGGAGAGTGGGCGGGTTGTGTCCAGGGACCTGACCCTGCTCGGGGATGCACCAGCCAGAGCGGCAGACCAACAAAATTTTCTAGAGGGCCACCGGTTGGCGATTGCTGTGTTAAGGTACAGACACAGTGGACAGAGTTCCTCCATAGAACTGTCTCTCAGAAATTCCACTTGTGTTGTTATAGGCCGTCCTGCCCCTGAAAACCACCAGACAATGCATATGCTGCTTATTTTGTACTTGAACAACGAGCTCCCAACCAATGCGTATGTTCGCAATTAAGTGGTTCTACTTGGGTTTCACTAAAACAAACTTCGAATTTTCTCTTCAACCTGATGTAACTGAACCTTGGCAGATTTGTCCATCATTATCAATACATAATGAACCTAATAAAGGGGGGTCAGCAAGTTTTATTTCTAGTTTACACTTTCCAAATATCATTTTTAATGTTTATATTAGATTTATGTACTGTAATAACCATGTCCCCTTAGCCAGCCACAACCTTAAGCCACTGCCAATATGGATCCTGGTATCAATGTAACTTTGATCCCTAAAAATAAGAGATGACAGAAGAATGTTCCAGTACAAATCTCATTGCTGCCATCCAGTGTAGAACAAACAGGTTGTGACAGCTTCAATCACTAATCTAATGAAGTGTTCGAAGTTTCATGCTGTTCATCACAATGCACATAAGGGTAATGTTCAACACATTTCTTAGACTTTATAGCTCAATTGAAGCACAAACCATGGAATTGTGTTGCCACAACTTGGTGTAATCCAGAGAGAACACTACTGTAAGTCTAACAAAGAGTGCTGCTGCCCAATTTCCATCATTTTGCCATGCACCAACTTGAAGAACCATCACCCAAGAGTACAGTATTATGGTGTAATTAATTTAGCTAACAGGGCTTTACCTAAGCAAAAAAAGAAATCCTGCAGTAATATATCAGTACATGATAAGTAGAGATGTCAAACATCTCCTCATATAGGGCAACATAATGAATTAAATATGCATCAAGTATGCATCTTTTGATCTCATCCTAGGAGGAGTATCTTTAGCTCAGATCTTTTTTGTAAGTTTTTTGCTTATAAACATTCAATAACAGCATATGTTATTAGTTGTATAACAAATAGGAATAAACTATTTTTGTTATTAAGCAATCTGCACATACTAAATATCTAGTAAGAAAGAAAACGAGTTAAGTACAAAAAAACATATGCAGCTACTTATTCTGCTGCTGATCCCTGGGCTTAACACCTGGAGTTTGACTCCAGTCTTATATTACAAGACTTTCTTTATTCCTAGAATAGATTCACTTTCAAGGATTTTGTAAGTTCGTGTACAGTGGATGTTAGTAATGTGGGTGGTCGATGGTAAGAGATTTCTGAAAACAACAGCAAAAGCCTTTTACTTCCCCTTGTATGTCTCTTTACCCACTGTATTTTTCATCTTAAATGTCCAGTGTGGTTCTTTATACCATTGGCCTACAATGTATTTTTTGTCTGCTCTGTTTATTCTGAAGCAATTCATCAACAGATCCAAATGGGGAGTTTCTTTTGAAAATCGATATGTGTTATTATTATCTCTTCTTGCTGACATTTACTATGAACTGTCTATGTGGCACTACATTTGTGACTGGGTTACAGAACAGACAATTGTTTTCTTAGATTAGATCTCTCACAGCAAACATATCTGGTCAAGTGGTTTTGGCAGCATTTTCAGTTCCTGATGCAAAATATTTTCATTGTCCATTCTAAGAGACATAGCTGTGCAGTGACTTCATATGCTGCTTGTAGGTACATGGTGTGCACATCCTTATAAGCTCTCCATTTTTATTGTTTAAATGAGTAGATCATTTTTTACTTTGAGAAGCTCAAGTAATGATCCAATCATGTGCAAAAGAAAAAAAAATCCTTGTACATGATTGGGTATTCAAAGTGAACATAGCTTCTACATATTGAGCAAGTTAATAGAACATTTAGTTTTTGAAGTGAACAATTTCTCCTTAGTAAGTCAAACCTTACTAGTTTTATATAATGCACATAAATGTTTCATAACTTAAGGGCATCTAGATAAATGTTTTAATTGGTAGCCCAAATATGTGACATTACCCCTGTAGAAAAAAAGAAGAATAACAGAAATGGGTAAAAGAAAGACACTAGAAACTGAACCTTTCATGTTTTTTTTTTACTGTTTTTGTGGTCTGTCTACCAATTACATTTTTTATTTGCTTAGTACCATGAGATTTACATCATGCTTACAACAGCTTCATGTGGTACACTGTTAAACTGATGTGTTGAAAGAGCTGATATGGGTCAAAAGACAGGTCACAAACAATTTGCAAATGCTATTTTAGTGTCAGGCTACACGTGTGATTTTAATTAGTTTAAGCATGAGATTAAGCGCTTGTTGGTGCCCATTTGCTACAAATTTAAATGAAAGTTTGACATGAACCAGCAATGGTCATTCTAATGATTATGACAATCCTTCAGACTTCTAGCCTTCCTTAGCTGACTTTTGTCAAAGGCAAACGTGTAATTTTTTTAGAGGGGGACTCCCAACTGAGAGCTCTATGGGTGGTATATTACAAACTGTAAGTCATTCCAATACAAAGCAGCATGCCTTAAGTCTTAATAAGTTGTGTCATAGTTAATGTAATTATGGCCACACATTTCCGGCACATTCTTCTACATGCTTCCATGAGCATTCTGTAGGTATGATAACCCACTACACATTCCAGGGGTATCTTTACCTTGTGAACCTTTGTGGGTTTACACTTTGAAATCAGTAAGTAGGAAATTGTGACTTAACAGAAAGTAGGACATAACCACTAGGCAATTAAATGACAAGGTTACATGTTAAGCCAAGACCTACAACCTACCTGTATTTTATACCACACCCCACTTAAACAAGGGAAGAAGTCTCAAGCCCTGCATTCTGCAAATTTCCAAAGAGAAGCATAGTCATATTCCTTACCTTCAATATTGTTTTTGGACTAGATCAAAAAATATAGATTCATTTGACAAGTTTTAAGATTTAGAATATTCAAACCACACTTTTCTAGTTAACATAGTATAACTTTCCAAAGTATACATTCTTTTCTCCATTAGTAAGTTAGCCCTAAAGTGTAAAATGGAATGAGCCATTCAGTAAAAGTACTAATTTACTAATCTAACAAAAAGGCAGTTAAAAAAAATATACAGTGAAATCAGTGAAAGCTATACTGGCTTTAAAGCAGGGTAAATACTAGGGACACAGATCCCCCACCTACTTTCTGGTCTGCATACTGTTGTTCTATCTAACTGAAAGCTGCAATACCCCCCCCCTCCCACCTTCTTTTTGGTGCAGAAAATTGAATGAGCCATTTAGCTATTTGGCTCATTGGCTTGGCCTGCCTGCACTCACCTATTACCAACCACTGTTAGGAGCTTTATAATGTCTGACCCCAAGAACTTTTTGGTGCATTAAGGTAAAAAATTACACTTAAAGCTTTTCCTGGAGTGTTCAGTGTTAGGACAATCCCACCGGATGCTACAACAATAGTCAGCCATCATATGTACATCTACCCTGATACCGGCCTTCCATGACCTTCAGATATTAGTGGAATTGTTCACCTTGCTCATTACTGACTGCACCAAGGTTTTCCAGGAAGATAGAAAGATGGCTATGCAGAAAATGCACCTTGATGCTCATATTGCAACCAAGCATTTTGTAGCTCTCCAAGAGATTCTGGACAATTTCTGTGTAATTATTTATTTGTGTGTTTCCAAGAAAGTCCTCGACAATGGCTTTGAATGATAACCAAGCATTCTTTTCGACTTCTGACATTGTCCTGATGAAATGTTCATCTTTGATGAGCTGCCGAATCTGTGGACCAACAAACACACCGGCCTTGATTTTTTCAAATGACGGGCTTGGAAATGCAAAAATGAGGTACTTGAAACAGTCTCCTTCAGTTGGCAAAGCTTTAACGAACTGCTTCATCAGACCCAGTTTCATGTGCATATTCTAATAATAATCTTTCGATCAACAAATGGCTCATGTAGAATGTTTGTATCACCTGGTTTTAGAAAGATCTTGGAGGCCAATTCCTTTCCACCCCATGCCTCTCACTAGCTCTGCTGTCCCACATGCACAGATAACAGATACTTAGTGTATTCGCATTGCTGACCAAGGAGGAAGCATACCATTTTAAGGTCAAGACGGATGACCCAATTGTGTTGGAGATATTGCAACAACTCAATGATTCTCTTTATGTCTGCATATTCTTTACAAAGAGAAACTGAATGGCCAATTTGGACTGACCAAAATATGTTGCCATTGTAAAGAAGGACACACTTTAAGCTCTGCTTTGAGCTATCAATGAATAATCGCCATTCAGTTGAGTTATAGATTGGAATTCCCAATTCCTCCATTAAACAAGTTAGGGTCAATAGGTTTAGAAAAGTCAATCTGTAAATTAATGGAGAACTGGCTTTAAGATCGCATCCAGAGAGTTGTAATAAATGATTCATACTCTGAATAGTCTAAGGTTATTAGTGGTGTACCCCAGGGTTCAGTGTTGGGACCTTTACTGGTAACATCTTTATAAATGATAAAGAGTTTGGGATTAAAAGTAATATTTCTGTATTTGCAGATGACACCAAACTATGTAATGAAATTAAGTCTATGAAGGATGTCTATAATCTACAAGCAGACTTGGATGTACTGTTTGATTGGGCAGCCAAGTGGCAAATGACATTTAATATAGATAAATGTAAAATTTTGCACTTGGGGGCTAACAACATGCATGCTTCATACTGTCTAGGGGGCATACATTTAGGGGAGTCAGAAATGGAAAAGGATCTGGGGGTTCAGGTAGATCATAGACATATATCATGGACAGCATGCAATGCCAAGCTGTGATATCTAAAGTTAGCAAAGTACTTTCTTGTATTAAAAGAGGAATAGACTGCAGAGATGGAGACATAATCCTGCCCCTGTACAAAGCATTGGTCAGACCACATCTGGAATATGCAGTCCAGTTTTGGGCACCAGTTCACAAAAAGGACATTGTGGAATTGGAGGGAGTGCAGAGAAGGGACTCTAAATTAATAAAAGGAATGGGGAGCTCAGCTATGAGGAGAGATTAGCTGAACTGAATCTATTCTCCCTTCAGAAGGGACGTTTAAGGGGGGATATGATCACCCTGTATAAATATTTAAACGGTCTATATAAAGAACTCTCTTCCCCATTATTCACTGTAAGATCATTACAAAGAACAAGAGGGCTCTCTTTGCGTCTGGAGGAAAAGAAGTTTAAGCTCCAGATAAGGAAGGGATTCTTCACTGTAAGGTCTGTGAAAATGTGGAATCGGCTCCCTCAGGAAGTAGTTTCAGCAACTACTATAGATTGCTGGATGTTTTTCTAGAAGCACAGAATATAATTGGGTATTAAGGCTTTAAAGTAAAAATAACAGTGACTGTTGATCCAGGGAACATCTGATTCCCTCATGGAATTAGGAAGGAATTTTTTTCCCCTTTTGAAGCAAATTGTACAAAGTTTATTTGTTTGTCTTCCTCTGGACCAACTATGTCTTATATGGTTTTATATCCGGTATATGAATATTTCCTTAGTGGTTGAACTTGATAGACTTATGTCTTTTTTCAAACTAATCTACTATGTAACTTTGTAAATCAGGTATGTTATGGCAATACACAAAGCCACTGTCAGTTCTAAAGTACTGCAGAAATGCAATTTCTCTGGTTCGAAACTACGATACCTTCGTTCCTTCTTCAAATAGGTTTTTCTCACCCAGTCTTGATGATAGGAGTTCTGAAGCCTTCTTGGATAGCCTCAAATCGAGTGCCAAATCACTCAACTCATGCTGATCAAATCCCTTAACAGAGTCTTCTTCAATTTCAAACTCTTCATCATTGTTGTCACCTAGTTCATCACCATAATCATGTTCTTCAAGAGAGGGTAGTGTAACGAAAACCGGCACTGGGATTTCATCTGAATGAGCCACTGGGCGTATAGCTGATGGTAGACTAGGATACTCTATGTTACATTAATTTTTCTTGTTATATCCTGAAGTTTTCACTAAAAAAGTAACAGTCACTGAAATGATCTTCTGGCTCTCTCCAAACCATAGGTATACCAAATGGCATCTTATCACATGTTCCCTTTGTCCACATCTGTAAACCCTCGACACACTGTTTGCACACCTTATGAGGGGCCCAAGACTTTTCTTGATCACCAAGTTTATATTTGAAATATGCCAAATAGGCTTGCTCCACAAATGTGCTGATGTTCACCCTTTGACTGGGAATGGTGAAACTGCCACAGATATAACAAAATGAATCAGGGTTGTTTAGGCACTTACAATGAGAAACAGCAGCGCCAGACATGATCTGAAAGAAGGGAAATACGTGTGTAAGTTTAAAATAAATTTTGCTTATTCACCACATAGAGCAGCGCACAACCTCTGACAACACTATCTTGTGTAAAGCCTATACAAATCCACGCTACAGTAATCACATTAATGTAAGTAGTAGAGAAAAAACCTGATGTGATAGAAGAAAACTAACTGCACTTTCAGAATCAGCATACCTATTTTAGTGTAAATAGGCTTAAAAATTGAAATCAACAAAAAATTTGTTCAAAATTGTTCCCCAGTGTTATCAGGAGATGATATATTTCCAGGGGGACTTGAGGCAGCCCTGGGCTATCATGATAGAGAGGAAAAGGTTTTTTTTTTTTTTTTTAGGTAAGTTGATTTAGGAGGTATTTATTTATTAATAAGTTATACATAAGTTATGCGATAGTATATACTATTACCAATCATGTTCTAAAATGTTTAAACTGGATTTATATTTTAGGAAATGTTTTTTATAGTTACATTATATGCTACTGGTGAATGGATACCTGTTTCCAGCATTAGGTTAATTTTTCACACATTATGCACAAATTTTGGCAAAACATAGCTCACTACATTTCACATAGCTCTGGCTGGATTTTGGCTACCACCTAGACAAATTCAGCTAAAGAATATTAGAATAAATGCTCATTTTATTACATTCTTGGTTCTTGGATGTAAATCAGACACTGCATGTGCCCCATTTTCATTTCTCACAAAACTTTATTGGACTTAAAGAACTGGAGTTTACTTATGTAAGCACAGTCATGAGGGTACTACAAAAAACAAGGAAACCAGCTCAATTGATGTCTGCAGTTAATTGAAATCCAATTGGTTTTTGGAGGTTTTTTTTATAAACACATATTACGTTTAATCTGTGATTTATGGCAGACGCTTCAGGAAAACCAAATGTTCTGTGACCCTTGACTGTCCATGGTCTCAGTTACATCAAGTGTTGCTGACGTTTTCTAGTCACAATATTTACACTTTTATAGGCCATAATTACACAACCCCAAGTCTCTCATCTCTGCAAAAAACAAGCGCAGTTTCATGTTTTGTAAGCTGGAAATAAATGTTTGACTGTTGTCTTGTGTAAATGCTAACCAGTAAAACAACAAAGTGAAAGCAGCATCCTGGTGGTTTTCCCAAAATAACAATTGGTAAATGAAAGGTTCCACTCCTTGTTACCAAACAGTATTTACCAAGTGTGACTATATCTCATTCTTCCAATGTACACCCTAGACATAATCTCTTAAAAAATAAAAAAAAATGTACATAGAGTTTGCATTTTCTGCATTAAACATTTACAGAGTTACATGGCTTTAGCAGTCCCTGGAATTCATAAAAGTTAAAAAAAAAATCTAGCATGTCAATGTAGCTTCCTCTTCTTGCATGTATGTTGTCACAATGACACTTGTGTCATACAAAAATTAGAATAAATCCTGCATCCCTTCGATCCTTAACAGAATATCTGCATCAGACGTAGATGGTGCTGTGCACACGGGAGGTGTATTCATCATCAATTAGAACATATAGGGCCTGATTTATCAAAGCTCTCCAAGACTGAAGAAGATACCCAATTATAGGAGAACCCTGGTGATCAAGCAAACGTGAAATAGATCTAGTCCAGGATTTCAAACATTTGCTAATGTTTGATTGCCTTCCGATGGCTGCTTACAAAGTTGGAAAATTAGCACTTATTTAAAATCAGATAATTCCTTGATGGAATATTTGTTTAGTATCTTAAAGTTAGCCACATATAGCTGTTGTAAAAATAATTGAAGAAGAAAAACAGACGACTGGTAAGAACACCCTATAAGCTGATCACTTGTAATACCTTACCTACATTTTTTCCCGACACTCAGGGAACCTGACTATGATTTGGAAATAATGACAGAAACATTTTGCTGGTAATAAAATGCTATTGCATGTCTAATCCTGGTTGTAATTACACAAATTAGGCTTTAATCTGCCGTCACTGATTGTACACAATTTGCAGAGCGTAGTGCAGCATAAAGCTATGGGTATGGCTCACCTGCTAATGTCTGTTTATTTTAATACACAGGTCAATGAACTCTTAAAATGCCCAAACATGTGAATAAACATATCCAATGCTTTCCATTAGACAAACATCATTTGGATTTCCTGCTTCCTTAAAGGTGCTCATTTATAACCTTGTACTTACAAAAGTGCCTTGAAATCACATACATATAAAGCTGGTCATAACTATTTCTTGGTGGTCAGATGTTAGAATCATCTGAAGATTGGAAGATCATTTTTTCTATTATTAGGCCTTTTCAAAAGCTTCCATATATTCTGCAATGCTGCATTTACATCGCATGTGTTGTATTGACGTGCTTTAACATAACTTCGCATCCTGCATTGCATTGGATTTTTTTTACTATTTTTTTTTTTTTTTTACTATACTAAATACTTTATTATTATTGCAGGGTGCTGTGACTCATTGTACTGTGTTTCCCCAGTCTTATATTAATTTTACCTCTGAAAATCCCATTAGGGCCTATTTTAAGGGGATGTCTTATTTTTCTCATGTACAAAAATCTATATTTATTCATGTACAAAAATGAGACAGGGGTGGCAACAAAAACAATGACAGTTACCAGAGGCGTAACTACCATAGAAATGGACAAGCCCTCCAGCAAAACTTTTGATTGCCCCCCAGAAAAAAAATTGTGCCCCCACACTATATTGTATTTCCATATGTGCCCCCACATATTACGGTATGTGGGGAATACATTGCCCACATAATATAGTGCCCTCACATACCGTATATAGTGCCCCCACACAATACAGAACATGCCTACATATGTAAACACACATATATACATTACAGCATGTGGTTAAAAAAAAAGTACTCACCACTACTGATACCATACTCTGATCCCGCGGTGTGCGTTCTGGCTGCATTCGTCCTTTTCTCTTGGTATCCCTGTGCCGCCGGGTATAAGGTGACCGCAC
The DNA here is from genome assembly GCF_032062135.1 of Pyxicephalus adspersus. Lineage (NCBI taxonomy): Eukaryota > Metazoa > Chordata > Amphibia > Anura > Pyxicephalidae > Pyxicephalus > Pyxicephalus adspersus. The sequence goes on along the minus strand of NC_092861.1, from coordinate 86,118,765 downwards.
TCTCCTGAGAAGCCAATCGTAGGTTAAACTTTAGAGACACCTGTACTCTTCATGTATGGTAGAGTCTGAACATAAGACACCTCTGCACTTTTTGTGACAGTCATGGGTCAGTATGAACATCAGAAACCTTTCACTTAAATATGACAGCCTCTCTGCATATATCAGCATCCATTGGGTGTGGTTAAAGGTTAGCCACTTACTTTTCAAAAAGTCACAATTTGCATAACAGTAGAAAAAAAGTAATTTGTCTCCTTGGACAACACAAAAAAAGGAGCACATCCCAAACTATGAAGGTACAACAGAGTTGCATGGTTAGGCAATGGATAGGTTCATAATACCAGTGAATTACTGTATTCATTTTACTCGATCACCACTACATCACTGTGCACTTATTACCCAATGACAAGAAAAGATGGATAGATAGATAGATAGATAGATAGATAGATAGATAGATAGATAGATAGACAGACAGATAGATAAATAGATAGATAGATAGATAGATAGATAGATAGATAGATAGATTGGGGGAAGGATTATAGATAATTGTAAGAAGCTTCCCATGTTACAAACAAACATTGGATTGTGCATTACTAGTTGTACTGAAAAACAAAATGATTTGGGAAACAATGATGATAAAAGCAGCAATGGTTTAAAGAGCCTGTTCACCAAGAACTAGAAGTCTAGCAAACAAGAAAGGGGAGTTGGAAGCATTAATGAGTGAGGAGAATTATGACTTTTAGTATTGCTGAATCCTGGCTTTGTTCTTTACATGCCTGGGCTGTCAATATTCCTCGGTATACTCTATTTCGTAAAGACAGAGTCAAACGAAAGGGTGGTGGTGTCTGTCAGTATGTGAGAAGTGATCTAAAAGTGAATGTGAAAGAAGAAATTGCGGAGGGAACAAGCGATGAGGTTGAGGCTTTATGGGTGGAGTTGAATGTGGGGTTGAATAACACACACCTAATTATTGGAGTCTGCTTTAGGCCCCCCAGTGCTAAGGAAGAAAAAGAAAATCAACTACTAGCACAGATAGAAAAAACAGCAAAAAGTGAAAATGTTTTAATCATAGGAGATTTCAACTACCCTGACATTGACTGGAGTAATGGCAATATAGCAACACCAAATGGGAGGAAATTTGTGAATTTAATACAAGATAATTTTATGGTACAGTTTATAGAAGCCCCAACTAGAAATGAGACCCTGCTGGACCTAGTTCTTTCGAATAATGCAGAGCTTATAACAAATGTGCATATAAAAAAGAATCTGGGTAGCAGTGACCATAATATGATTTCATTTAATGTAAGCTGTAAACAGGAAGCAAAAACAGGAAAGATAAAAACAATTAATTTTAAGAAAGCAAATTTTCCATTATTAAGGGCGGCTCTCTGTGACTTGGACTGGGAGACAATATTGTCCTCAAAGAACACAGAACAGAAATGGCTCAGAATTTATATGATTGACAGCTGGAAAAAATTAAGGTTGACAAAGCACCAGGATCTGATGGATTACATCCACGTGTCCTCAAAGAGCTGAGCTCAGTTATTTCAAAGCCATTATTCCTAATTTTTAGAGACACTTTAGTCACTTGCAAGGTACCGATGGATTGGCGTAAGGCCAATGTGGTTCCTATCTTCAAAAAGTGAGCAATGTCATTACCAGGTAACTACAGACCCATTAGTTTAACGTCCATTATTGGAAAGGTCCTAGAGAGTTTGATAAAGAGCCACCATGAGGAGTTTCTGCTAGAAAATAATATTATAAGTGATAGTCCGCATGGCTTCAAGAAACACCGAAGTTGTCAAACAAATTTACTCTCTTTTTATGAGGAAGTAAGTAAACAGGTAGACAGTGGAATATCAGTTGATATAGTGTACTTGGA
>NC_092861.1:85884131-86115681 GCF_032062135.1 Pyxicephalus adspersus | reverse complement strand
TCTGGACCAGCTATGTCTTATAGGGTTTTATATCTGGGATATGTTTATTTCCCTAGTGGTTGAACAGGATGGACTTATGTCTTTTTTCAACCTTACCTACTATGTAACTATGTATAGATAGATAGGTAGATAAATAGATAGATAGATAGATAGATAGATAGACACAGCTTTACCATGCTGATTTGTTGATGGAATATACAATCTGAAGAAGTTTAATTCAAGGTGTTACAAACAAATACAACATGTATGATTCTTTCAGGGTTTGGATAGATAAGTGTTTGGATATACTGTGTATTGTAATGAGGGTGTGCTTGACAAAAAATTATTAATTGCTTTAATGTATACAGAGACAAACCACAATTTACTTTACGCTATGACCAAAGGCTTTTTAGAAGCAGTGCAATAATTGCTGTATTTATTTGTAAAGTTGATGTGTGTACATATGTTTTTCAGTGTTTATAGTGTTTATTTATTGGCAGTTTATGTATACAAGGGAGGAGGCCTTTCCTTGAATTCACATGAATATATCACACTTCAATCACATATACGGATTACTAGCAGAATTTATAACCTTACGTCAGTCTTAAGAAACTAAAAAATGTTTACCTAATACTTGTAATCTATTGTGTTCTTGTTAACAGTATTTTGTCAGTTAAAGATAAACTTCAAAACACAAATAAATGTAGCTTTGTAGTCATTTATACATCATTAAATGTATTTTTCTAAATAGCGAATTTGACCTAGTGTCAACCTTTTGCAGTTCTTTTACAGCAGAGTGGGGAATGGAGAAGCAACACCAATGTTAATATATTGTATGTGTCATTTCACAGCCAGAGATTGTGGAGGAGATCTGTTTTTATCATAAATAGACACTTTACAAACCAAGTATTTTACAACAGCATTACCTGTTTAATGTAACAAAAAAAAATTGCTAAGCAGGAAATATTTGTTACGTTTCCATTTCTTTATAAAGTGAATCACTAATTTGAAAATCTTCTGTACCACAATGTCTATACAGAACAGCCTGGAGCTAGGTTAATGGAAGAAGGTAGTGGATAGGTTAGAAGTTTGAAAAATTAGGAGGAGAAATTAGGGGTAAAACAGGAAGGAAAAAAGTGGGAGAAGTTTTTGGAAAGTAAAGGAGCAAGCTTCCCTCTCATCAGCCTCGTTGAGAGGTGAAGGGTTGAAGGTGAGGTTTCGGTAGGGGTCCTCGGAGGACATCTTGAAATGGGTGTGGCAGAAGGGAGAACCATCAGAGATGTGGGATCTCCAAAAGGTTATGGTTATTTGGGACCACCTTTAAGGTGGTGTTAAGGAGGGACTGCAAGTAGTATATGTGTTTTCAAGCCGGTGGGCTCAGTGGCTGAGAACAGAAGTGATTTTTTTGGGGCAGCTCCTCCCAGTGGTATATGTGGTGAGCGGTGTCTCAGAAGGCTTGCCAACCATGAAGGAGGAACGGGTTTGAAAGGGTACAACTTTTGAGTAAAAAGTATCAGGTTTTTGAAAATATTTAAATCTAATATACATATATAAAGATGGATTTTTTCAGGCAGTGGTTCATGGGACACATACACAAAATATGAAATCTGGGCAGCTTAATTATGTCATGCAGATTGTGGAACATCTTATCTCATGCACAATTGTTTTTGTTAAGTATGGATCCACACTAATCACAGGACAGCACACAGTGAGGAACAGTAAATTAGTTTATTCAAAGTATGATATACAGTTATAAACTTACTGTACCTCTGACATACCCCTCATTTATCCCTAAAATTTTTACTGCAAAATTATTATTTCATATCACAAATATATCATATCACAAATACTCTTCACTAATTCAAAGCTTCAATTAATTTTAGCCATTCTCTTCATTCATCTGCCAAACCTCATGTATTCATCCATTAAGCCTCTATCATTCATCCAAGCATCTGTCACCCTTCCACTGATCTTCAGTGATGTGTTTTCATAAGCCTTCCTCCAAACACTAATCCTTAGTCAGCTGTGCTTTCTACACATCTCCTCCTTACTTCAACCCATAACTCCCCCATTTGTTCAATCATCCTTCTCACTTCTCCTAATCAACTGTCTTCGTCATTGGTGGGTGTAGCCAACAGTGAGCCCCTGTACAGAACTAACTTGGGACCCCCTGCAGGAGTGATTATGGGCACACTTTGCATCTCCCTATGTCCACCCGTAGTCCTCCTGCTAACTTCAGTCTTCGGGACTGATTTATTAAAGCTCTCCAAAGCTGGAGAGGATACACTTTCATCTGTGAAGCTGGGTGATCCAACAAATCTGGAATGGATTTCTTTAAAGTTATTTGTTATTTTTTAGCAAATGTTTTCAATCCTGGACCACATCTATGCCAGGTTTTTCTTTAATTGCATTTCTGAGACCTATGAACGCTAAGCCAAGATACCTCAAAAAGCTAACTCATAAAGGAGAAACCAAAGAAGATTGGACCTGAGATTAAGTACTACATTTTGAAAAAGTGGTGTAGGGCAACTGTTATTTGCACCATATACCAGTATGTAAACAACAAGCAGACAGTGGAGCTGGTAAGTTGTAGTAACATTATGGGCCTGATTTATTAACACTTTCCAAGACTGGAGAATATAGACTATCATGGGCAAACCTGGTTGATCCAGCAATAGATCTGGTCCAGGATTGATAACATTTGCTTACTAATAGCAATAGCATTTTAGGTAATCCATTCCAGGTTTGACATCACATGCTATAACTACAAAAAAGATGAGAAACATATCCCTGGGGATATGCACCCTGTGACAATGAAAATGCATATACTGTATTATTATATCTAATATTAGGAGGACACTCATATGAGAATTATTGCAATATGAAACCTGCAAATGTTGAATACAAGTTGCTCTAGTTTAAGGTTTAATCATTCTCCCCAGCTGTGAATAAAGATAATCAGGGGCACAGCCAATCCTAGGAAAAGGATTCCTATCATCCTCACCCATTTGCTGGGGTGTTGCCCAGTGGTGTAGGTGTAGGAAATGCATAAAAATTGGGAGATGGCCTTGCCTGTCCCTGGCTTGTTAAATGATGAGGACTGCATGTGAAATGTTCTACAAGTTTTCCTCAAAAAGGAACAAGCAAGAATTGGCTGCCAGCAGTGGAAGTAGCCATTGAACAGTTTGAGTCTCCTACTGAAGACTGTCCAGTGACACTATGGTGAAACACATGATGTGATGTTTGGGACCTGTCTGTCTTGTGTGAGTGTCATGAGGGTCATGGGGTCATTTGTTTGCCAAGCTGCTATTAAGGGACCCATACACTTTTCTATGAGACAACAAATCAGCAGGTAGTTCACTATTATGGGTGCGTGTTATATCCATTCTTTTTTTTCGTTTTCACATGTGGAAATTGTTATGTCGCAAATATATTTTGTGACAATTTATGTAAATAATAATGGGCTTAAATTTGAAGTGTACAAAGAGAGATAACAAAGAGACTTGCAAGTAAAATTTAAAGATTATACTATTTAATAATGAAGACAGATAGATAAAACAATGCAGTAACAGAGTTATATATAACAAAAATACTTAGCTGCGGAAGTGAGTTGCATTCATCCAAGGAGTCCCCCAAATTATTGGCTTGGCAGATGATCAAAAAACATGTTGCATAGTTTGTTCTGGTCAAGACTAGTTATTTAGGTATGGTACTGTGTTTTTAACTACCCAGGAACTAAGACAATGGCCAGTGTTTTACCAGTACCAATGATCATCCCCTATACGAGTATTTTACCTTATAAGGATACCAGTTAAAAGATTTGCTGCATTCCTTTAGGATGGCCTCATATATGGTATACATATACCAGTATATACTGGTAAAGCAATATTGTTGGTGAGACATAATTGACATTAAATAAACTTGTGCTAACCCAACAGAAATCACTTGACAACTCAAAAACACTGGGCTTGTTTTGATGCTGCTACTGTTAGCCAGTAACGCAAAACCAGCTTCTCCACCACTATACACCATAACTGAAGCTAAAAGTTAACTGAAGTTAAAAAAGAACAGTAATAAGGAGGGGTTTAAAAAAGAAAGAGAGTTAGTTTTAGAACAATACAGGTTTATATAACACTGCATCACAAAAAAATGAATATTGTCTGCAACTTGGTCTAATCCATGTGTCCTATACTAAATCAAGTGCACTGAAATCCAATCTGAAGTCTGATTCTACCTAGGACGTCAGGATCTTAAGTTAATTACGCGTATAGACACGATTAGCTACATTCTCTCGTTCCGCAGTTACTATGTAATCTCTATACATAACTAACTTTTGCCTCATAATTCCATGACATTACAAAAACAGAGTTTTATGTTGCAACAACATATACAATTACACATAATTCACCTTGTTCAACACACATGTACACTTCAGAAGTGTTTCCGGCACTTGTTTTTGTGTTTGTGGCCCTCCGCTGTCTCCCGTTGCAGAAACCAGCAGTAGTCGCCCATCATGTTGGTGTTGCACCGGCCTTGATATCTTGTTTCCATTACAGAAATGTCCTGGTGGAAGCTCTCTCCTTGTTCATCACTCACATCACCCAAATTTTGTGGGAAAAAGTCCAGATGGGAATATAAGGAATTTTTTTTTAAGTGACATTCAGCAGCCAAGTTGATGGTATGCTGTTAGCAGGTTGTACACAATTCCAGCATGGTTTTCAGCTTGCTGGTTGCCCAGAAAGTTTTGTGCAACTATCACAAATGAATCCCAAGCAGCAAGTTCAAGTGTGTTGAGTTTGTCTCTGAATGTGGCATCATGCATCAAATTGCGGATTTGGGGACCAACAAAAATGCTTGCTTTCAGTTTGGCATCTGTTATAACTTTTCCAAACTTCAGATACTGAAAACCCATACCATCACCATCCATTGCAACAACAAAGTTTTTCATGAATCCAAGTTTAATATGAAGTGGCGGAAGGTAAACATTCTGTAGGTCAATGAGTGATTTATGCTTCAAGTCGGCCAACAGTGTGTTCAGGTCTGGGTGGCCATTCTTTCACTTTGTAATGGTTGCTGTCATCACGACTGTGCCACAGGCACAGAAAGCACATATATTTTGTATATCCCAATTGCAGGCCAAGAAGGAGTGCCACCACCTTCAGGTCACCACAAACGTTCCACTTGTGTTCTGAATAGTCACTGTCAGTAACAACAGATGTAGGAGGGACTGGCATTGGATTTTCTGCATCATGTGGCACTGGCTTCAGAGCAGATTCACAATCAGGATAGATGATTTTTGACTTAGTCAGACAGAAGTAGCAGTCCGAGTTATGGTGTTTTGGCTCATGCCAAACCATAGGCGCAGCAAAAGGCATTTTATTCCTTTTCCCATCTAACCATTGTGTTAGGCCAAGGTAACACACCTGACAGCAGATATGACGTGCTCAGCTTTTCTCCTGATCTCCAATTTCACATCCAAAGTAATACTTGTAAGCAAATCTCACCCTCTTGGTTAGGTTCTTGCGTTGATCACACTGGGTATATTTGCCACAAATGTAGCAAAAATTATCCGGTTTATTAACACAGCTGCACCTACTCATCTTTAGCTCAAAAAATACTCACTATATCCTAGCTGTACTATCCAATAAGATGGTTTCACACTAGAGACAAGCCCTTGGCCCATCTCGCCTTATATACCTATTTCTGACGTCAGCTCACTGACTTGCCCAGACATGCCCTGTCGCAGCTGGAACATGCATGCCACCAGGGGGCGTGATTCAGATGAGGGGGCAGCAGGCATAGTGGTAGCTGCCACTGTTATAATGTTTCCATGTAAAAATACATTACCCAATTACCGACCATTTGTACAGGTTTAGCACGCCTATAATTTAAACTCTGTATGTGATAGGCAAATTCTGAGTGCAGATTTAGAATCAGAACACTCGATATCATGTAAATCACATGTGTTATTCCCAGTAGCAAAATCATTGTTGTGCAGTGTAATCAGCAAGTACTGAGATGTAGAGCCAACTATCTCCTCGACCAACATTGTTTGTATCTTCAGCCCTGGAGGAGAATTTACTTAACCTTCCAAGCGGTAACCCTGAGTGTGACTCGGGGTAGAAAAAAGTTGCGGAAAGCGGTAACCCCGAGTCACACTAGGGATAGGTAAACCTATGGGAGGTAATAGTAAATACAGCGCTTACCTGATCCGCCGGCGTCCTGCGTTGTCCATCGCCCTGATCTCTGTCCTCTTCCTTCTTCCTCCGGCCGGCTTCTGCACCCGATAATGGCCGGGCGGGAAATTCAAAATCCATTTGTATTGCATTCAATGCAAAATAACTGTATGAATGCAATACATTGGATTTATATGTGTAAAAGCAGTACATTGTTTTCAAGAACATTTATTTTACAGTATAAAAAAAATAAATAAAAAAAAAGTATAGATTTTTTAATTTTTTCAATTAATTGTTTTTACATGATTTTGTGTTTCAAACTTTATTATACTCATACTAATATAATATACTCTAATATAAATTTTCATGAAAAACAATGTACCGCTCTTAGACATATAAACCCAGAAAGAAATGAACCGCTAGGGAGGTTAATGGGGACACACATAGCTTGATGGAAAATGCAGTACTAAAATATACATTCTACATGTATTCTCTGTACCACAATATGTCACTATAAGGATCATGTGCATGAGGGTGATGGTTTTTTAGCTAAACAGTCAACCTGCAGAGTTAAAAAAGGCAGTGGAATAAAACTTCTATCAGGCTTTTCTATCTTCTTAATGAAATGATCACCCCAAATGTCCTTTTCATTTGGCCCTAGTATGTCAAATGAGTAATGGATTTTTCTGAGACATCATATTACCACTACATAGTTCCAAAAATTCCCCCCGTCTGCTGAAAAAGTGTCCTTGTGTTATTCTGTGACACGGATCTAACTTCAACATCTAACTATAGTTATAAGAGCCGAATAAAATCCACATTAACATAGGAGGACACCTAAGTATTTTTATAATGAGACTCAAATATTTAGTTCATCCCCACAACGCCTTACTAAATGACAGTGCTACTGCATAGCAGAGCTGTATTCCCCCTGAAATGCTGACAATTACATTCATAAAATAGACGAATATGTAATCCATATGCAAATAAACAAAATGAAACTGTAGCACATAAATACAGCAAAGGGTGGGGTATGCAGGGTTTTATATTTATTTGACAAACATAATCCATAATATCAGTGCCAAACTGGAATAAAAAGCAGCTTTGCTGTATAAAGAATATTTATGTGGTCAGGCTTTTGTGCAATAATGTTTTTGTAACTGGTTTTCTGTTCACGCAGTAAGGGCAGAATGCAGTATATATACTCCATGAACTACAGTGAATTTTTGTACTGTATTAAGCCCAGGATCTTAGAGGTAAAGCAGCCCCTATGAGCTCATATTGGCCCAAAGAGACTTGCAGACACACCAACCCATCTGGCATTTACCATAGTTACCAGATGGCCAATCTGGGCTGCAAAGCAGTTTTTCTCTAAAAATAAAAACAATCAATAAGAAGTAATATCTTAATCCTTTGGCTGTGGTTGCTTAGTTCTTAGTACAGCAGTAAGGAGAAGTTTGCAAAATGTATGAACCCCATTTCCAAAAAAGTTGGGACATGTTATTCAAATGCAATAAAAACCTAAATCTGTAATTTGTTATTCAAGTGGAATGTTTTTTTAACAGACAAAACAAGATAACATTTTCAGTGTTTTCACCGATAAACCTAGTTCTATTTTGTTAAGAAAAACAAATTTAGAAATTGATACCTGCAACACACTCCAAAAAGTAAGGACAGAGGCAGGTTTACTACTGAGTTACATTCACTTTTCTTTTAATTAAACTTTATTGTAATTGTTTGGGAGCTGAAGAAACTAAGTGTTGCAGTTTTTTATGTGAAAATTTTCTCCATCTTACTTTCTGCCATGCTGATTCAATGCTTCCATTTTGAAGACACTAACCTAGAACAAAAATGAAGAGCAGCTATTCTCTCTTTATTATCTTCTTCCTTCTTCTCTTCCTTGTTCTTTAGCCAGCTTAATTGGCCAGACAAGAATGCTCAGCTTAGCGATTTTGACAGATGAAGAGACTGATCGGCGGATAAGAATGCTTATTACAGAAGGCACATTGCCTGTCGCTTTGTGCAATAAATCATTGCCTGATCACAAATGTTTAAAGTGAAACTTTATTTTTGCTTTATAGAGTTAAATAGGAATACATTTTTACATAGTTTTAACTCATGTCATATATAGATCTAATGTCACCCTTTGATTTGCAAATAATGAAAAAATTAAAAACCTTGTAACAATGTTGTTTTACCGTATTTCACAAAGATGGCTTATATTTGAACTGCAGCAGCATTATTTTGACTACTAGTATTATTGGACAACGTTGACTATAGGGTTATGGTTTGGGAAAAGTATCGTGGCATAATTTATCAGGTACTGTTTTTTGTGGACTCGTCCCAACTTGAGTTCCAGTTAAATCATGTAGGATTGAGACATAGTAAACCTTTCTGGATATGACCAGAATAAATTTGTATCACATCTTTACTGCATGGCTTTCAACATCATTCAAGATTCTCTGCATTATTACTCAGCACAGGGAAACCTGTGAATGCGAGTAACCGTTAACATTATTGGTCATCAGGATGACATGATATCAGCTTCAACTAACTTTAACTTTGAAGTTAACATTTCCTACTAGTAGTAGTCTTCTCACCACTACTAGATCATGTATCAGTTTTGGAGGAAATTTGATCTTCTCCCATCCAAGTGGTTTTTTAGGGTTAACAAAAGCATGCAAATTCTTTTCATCCCTTTTCTTCTTTCTTCTACTGCATCACTCTCCCTTCATTAATAAAATTATAAATGTTAATGGAACGATAGAGAAAACATTTTAAAAAATCAGTAAGGAATGATTGATTTGCGAGACTTTGGACTGTAAAGGTATCATGTAACTATGTCTTATAGGGTTTTATATCTGGGATATGTTTATTTCCCTAGTGGTTGAACATGATGGACTTATGTCTTTTTTCAACCTAAACTGCTATGTAACTATGTAACTATGTAATTTGAATGTCTATCCCATAACAAGTTCAGATAATGAGTATTTAAGTGATGAGACTGTGTGGATATTGGGCTTTTGGCTTTTGGCACACTGCTTTTTTGGATATTTTCTCATTTTGCTGTGTTTCCATTGTACAACCCATTGTAAATAATATTTCCCTTTTTTAAAATGAAGAATGTTTTAAAAAGGTGAGATTTGAGGTAAGAGTTAGGCTTGCTGTCCTTTACCTTACCTTACTCTATTTTCTTAGATTATTTAATTTATTGGTTGTAATCTAGAAATGGAGCAAATGTTTGTAAAAGAATGCATTAAAGTTGAATTGTGGAAAATCCATTAGTTGTATAACATACCAAGGCCATCTTTGAAGTGTATTAATGTAAAAATAAGCACCGATTGCAAGGCCTTTGCAGGAAATGTCAATCATAGAAGAGTGGAATCTAAACATCCTTAATGTGTAAAATAGAAAAGTGAATCACACACTCTCTATTCATTACATGTTTTAGGATTTATTTATCTTTGATTTTTATCAAATTCCTCTCAAATGGATCTCAACTTTTTCTTATGAAGCTATAACATGTTGGATGGGTACCATTTTATTCCATAGTATAAAATTACTAAGATATTTCATTATAAACATCAGCAGTCAGGGTAATAAAATAATCATTACTTCTTTTCAAAATATACGGCTCATACATTAAAAAAAATGTAGACCAGAAACAGGCATAGCTGAAAAAAGTATGGCATTTTTTAAGGAAGAGACTGTTATCCACTTCATTTTGCATTTAGGAATATGGTAATTTGACAGAACATAGTTCATAGATTTGTGTGATCTTAGCATGGATCAGACGCTGCTGAGCATGACTATGGACTTTGTACAGCGCTGCGTAATGATGGCGCTATATAAATACTGTGTAATGATAATAATAGTAATGCTTCATTAGTTTGTGTTATGAATGTTTAATAACCCAGCCAATCATCAACTAAATATTCTTTCTATCTTCCGGGCAAAAAAACAATAAGAATAGTGGTAAAAGCTCTTTCTTTCCTAGGCTTAGGCCACGGAGATTGCATGCTGTAAGAATATTTCCTCCGTAGACACACTCGGAAATTCTGCTTTACTTAAAGTCAAGTGATAAGCCTTAAGGATGCACCTATGACTGTCCCCTGTTGGACATGACTTTTGGGTGGCATTTAAAATAAATGTACAATGGACTGGGGTTACCACACTACTTTACATGGTGGAAACATGATCTGAAACAAATGTTTTATTGTATGTTATCTATGTTTATATGCAGGTTTATATGTATGCTATGCTCATTTTTTTTGCAGATTTTTACATTGACAAGTTTTAAGTTAATCACGTAGCATATAAATATGGTACTTTCAACAAAATTCTTAGGGGGGGGCAGGGGAATATTTAGGAATATGGTAAGTTGACAGAACATAGTTCATAGTTTTGTGTGACATATAACAACTTGTTCCAAGAGATTTAAAAAAATCTTTTGAACAAAGTTTTTCTATAAATAAATAATTTATAATAAATAAATAATATAATAAATAATAAATAAGTGAAATATGATTGGAAACGTGATTTTAAAACTCTCTAACAGCTTTGTGAGTTAATTGCAGGGCCCATAATTGCAGCCCCTTGTACGCAGCAGAGTAGTAACAATACTATGTTCAGGTGTTTTTCAGTTAACAATGAAAAGGCTATAATACTGTGGAATGTCCTCTATGAGCTATATTTCAGTGATGGAAAATGGTGAATCCTCTAGTTAGACCTTGATCTCTGAATAATAAAAAGATGCAACAATAAATTCAATCCAACGACTCACTGCTGAGCAAGCATATTTGTGGATACAACTTAGGACAAAGCAAATAGTTCTTAGATATGAATGAGGCCACTGGCTAACTGAGGCAAATAAAAGATGGGAAAATCAGGATGTCTAAAAAGTTTACAAAGGAACAATTTGGCAGACAAAAAAAGGACAAAAAGACTGATTGCTCATCAAAATATCCTGTTGCACAAGATGATTGCAAATCAGAATCAAATACCACAACATTCAGGAACTAAGAGAGGGGGTTATGGCAGTCAGTTATAACTTCTAAGACAAAGACACAACACAACATCAATTATCTCCTGCCACAACTTCCTAGATTTTTAAAAACAATGTAAGTGTAATTAGAACATGTTCATAACTGACAGTCCACAGTTATTGGAGAAAAAATGTAAAAAACGATTGAGGGCATTCTGATTGATTTGTTTGTAATTTGAAGATACTTGGAAAGAAATGTCAGATTACTGAGCTACAACTATTCTTTATTTCCTTGTAGAGGAATGCTATAGTCACAAGTAAATGTCATCTTCTGTTATGTATCACTGTTTTTTGTTAGGTTCATGTACTTTGCTCAGCTCACTGCACCACCTACATGATTAATATTAGTTCCTACTGGTAGCCACTATTTTTGAGGGCTAGATCAGTGTTTATCAACCAGTGTTTCTCCACTCTACTTCCTGAGATTGCCAGGGATTCCTTGAGCAATGAGCAATTTGTGATTGTCAGGTCATTTTATATGACACTAAGGATCTTTTTGGAGACCTGTAAGGGTGGCATTCTTCCCAATGGAAGAGACTTTCTGCCCATTGTCCACCACAGTACTGTGAGCTGCGGTTATAGTAATATTAAAAGGGGTTACCATAAAATCTGAAAGTTTTTCAAGGGTTTCCCATGTAAAAAAGGTAGAACACTTTTCATATCTTGTTACGTGACAATAATGCGTGACAATCTTTTTAAAAAAGCAAATATATGCTTTTCCTTAAAATGAAAAATTAAAAACTAGCTAAACTTTGAATTTCTTATTGTACCAGGTAAGTGACACAGTGGACAAAATCTAGTGAATCTGTGGCCAGAAAACAAACATTCAAATATTTACATATTAATATGTAGGCTATTTTTATTATATGTGTATTTTGGTGTGATTATAAATAATAATTTTAAAAGTCCAATTTGCTATAAAATGACCAACATATTTACACATTTTTAACAAATAGTAAATGAGCTTTAACAGAAGCCCTTAATGACAATTGTTGTAGCATGTACTGTACAGCAATTCATTCTCAAAGTTTCTGTAGAAGCACTAAAGTCCTTGTCTATAGTTCGGTAAATAGGTTTCCATCACCTGAAATGTTTCAGTTAGTACAGGTGTCTCCATATTGTTTAGGAGGTCATTCAATTGTGTTGAATCCCTACAAACCTTTACTAATGAATACAGTAGGAGACTTCATGCTCATCTTTCCCCCTCCCCCTTTACTGAAAGTCAAGTGATAAGCCTTAAAGAAGCACCTATGACTGTCCCCTGTTGGACATGACTTTTGGGTGGCATTTAAAATGAATGTACAATGCATTGGGGTTAACACACTACTTTACATGGTGGAAACATGATCTGAAACAAATGTTTTATTGTATGTTGTCTATTTTTAAATACAGGTTTATATGAATGCTATGGTCATTTTTTTTGCAGATTTAGAGAAAGTGACTTAAACAATTTTAGGGCTGTGAAATCTGAAGTGATCCCTATTTCCCACAGTTTCAAAGATTAATAGGGAATTGTTTTAAATCCCATATACTGAGCTTTATAAAATAAAAAAAAAACTTCCATATCACTTCAGTATTATTTTTTCTCTGCTACACTTTTAGACACAGCCTCAGTTTATTGAGCACTCTGTCTTGAGATTTGGCTTGAGCCAATCACTACAGGTAGTCCCTGAGTTAAGGACATCTGACATACGGATGACTCCTAGATACGACCTGGGCTTCCCTGCTCGCTTGTGTGCAGGACAGAGGCATGATGGGGCGGGGGTGGGGGGGTTTGCATGAATTGCAGAAGAAATCTTTTGCCAAACACAGCTGAGACTGAGCTCTTCTGAAACATCTTGTAACTCTTTAATGACCAAGACAAACTCTGCAGTTGTTTCTTTTTGCAGATCAAAGCACAGCTTGCTCCAGAAGTTAATGAATAAGTTAATAAGACTCCATAAAGTTTTTTTGGCTTTGTTTGTGATTAACTCACAGTGAGGATTTTATACAGTAACTGACACCATGCTGCCTAATAATATGTTGAGACAAACATCTGTCCTAATTGCATTTATTAAAATAATGTACCTGTTCCGACTTACATACAAATTCAACAAAAAACAAACCTGCACTCCCTATCTCATATGTAACCTGGAGATTACCTGTATAAAAAAAAATGTATAAACTGGTCATGTGAAAATAAACATATATATTTCCTATTTAATTAAAAACAGAATTACGAGACTAACACATTTCTAGCCCTATTTTTCCTGCAGAAAGCCCAGTATTATGTGACCTTATTATGCAGAGGTCACAAACAGAGGATATTTTAAAGCAAATTTTGACCAAAACTACAATAACAGTCAGCTCGTGTAAAGAGTTAACCCCAAATGTTTTCAAAACAAATTCAATGCATGCTTCACTTGGTCATGTTACAGTGATATAATATTAATGAAAAGTGACTGATAAGCCTTGTACATCTTTTAACAGTCCCTTGGAAGTGCTGTCTTTTCAGCAAAGGGTTAGATCAGCCTGTATTTAGACTGTAATGTGACACTAGCTGTGGAAAAAAGAGTATTCCCAAACAATTAGTGACCTGTCCAGGACTTTGTCTTGTGAGAATGATTAAGAATTTGGATGTAATGAGTATCTGTCGGGAGTGAGAACACAGTAAGAAAGGTCAGTGACAAGCAGCTAGTTAGTCTGTTGGTGTTCCCAAATAAAGTTTGTTTTTATGTCGCTGTTGGATCTGATGGTACAGAAAAACAAATACATGTCTAGTAAATAAAGCAGTGGCTACAACTGATCTAGTGTAGTTTAGGATTTTAAAGAAAAGCAAACTGACAATTCAGTTATGAAGGCATAAAAGTTTTGTATAGAGAAGATATTAAAAAAATGTCAGTGTGAAAAAGTGACAGGTTTATAGAATTATTATTATTATAGATAATATAAAAAGTATATTTATAAAGCTCCAACGTATTACACAATGCTGTACATAACATATAGATAGATAGATAGATAGATAGACACATACTGCAGGTGTTTAAGAAATATTTTATTAGTTTGTAAATGTACAATACATGTTATATATTCATTTGCCTTTATTGAAAAGATTTAGTGTTACAGGACTCATTTGAGAGATGATGTAGTGTTGAATGTCAACCACAGATTCCTTAGCTGGTAATTTAGGTTTTACTTTACAATAGGAGTTCTAAACTATTTTATTTTATTTTATTTTTCCAAGTAACCAAATAATAAAAGTTTTACCATACTAGAGCCTAGAAAAATAACTATTAACAAAATGTCATCAAAGCCACACATAAAAGTAACAATAGCCAAATAATATTAATAATAATAATAAAATATACAAACAGTAAACCTATGTATTTTGCTTATTTGAAAATCAAGAAAGTGAAAAGCTAACATATTGGGATGGATTTGATTGGATTAGGTTTCTGAATGTCTTCCAGAATGATTTGTCAGATACCTAGAACGCAGAATGAGTAATACCTCAACATAGATAGGGGGTACGAAATAGAAAATTTACAGTGGATAATATGGAAAAAGAGCTGTAGGCAAAGAGCTGGAGCTGTAGGCAATGATGGATGTAATGTTAGAGGACACAACAACACAGCATTGGTCTTTCTTTCTGCAGTTATTATTTAATTCAATATTATTACTGAGAATAATTTTGGAAGAGGTTGGTAACAAAATTATCTGCAGTAGGTGTCAAATACCTTAGCTTTGACAGAATAATTTGTAGCCACATGAGTCACACAAACCTAACACAAGCATGCATGTATATCCTTTACATATTTTGAAGGATGACTGCTTGACTATTCAAGTGTTTCATGTCCCAATTCATTGTTAGACCCTTTGTACTAGAAATATAATTACTGACATGGTTATGCTTGGAATACATTTGGAAAACCTGATGGCTGAGCTAATTAAGATATATTTAAGTGTACATTTGTCATATTTTAACAGCAGTTCACAGTGTATTTAAACTTTGTAGTTGTCAAGTGCAGAGACAATTAACTAATGAATAACACCTATTCTGTATGACATAAAATATATAACACAGGGATTAATTACTGCACAAAGAGTGTAAACTGTGGACGTTTAGTTGCCTGATACTGGCACATACTTTATACATTCATTTATCTGGGTGACAGAGTTGTAAACAGAATGAATGACTCAGGCTGGAAATCTCTGATACAAAATGAGTAACATTTGCAGGATGCCTTTCGTGACTTTTTGCTTTTGCCATTGAACTTACTGCATCTTGCATATTTCTTGTGAACTTTGATGATAAAATTGCTTCTAATTTCTAAGTACATACAAGAACTATCTATCTATCTATCTATCTATCTATCTATCTATCTATCTATCTATCTATCCATCTATCTATGTTGGAAATACAAAAATGTAAAAGGGTTATTTACCAGAATCATAGACATTGTAAGAATCTGAATTGTATATTTATTCCCCTAAACAATGGATTTCGATGTTGCTGTACCAATGTTTCTAACTAATAACCACCTGAGCATTACACTGAGGTCTAGATTTCTGTACCAAAAGTGATCCTCTGTTTTTCATGAAATTTTTTTTTTAAATTGTAGACCTGTAACTTACAGAAATATGTCCGAACAGGGGTTCTAGTAGATGTACTTTGTATTAATTTTATATTATTTTGTATTGGATTGGATACGCAAGTTTGTATCCAATCAAATACAAAATATAAATTTGAATTTCCAAGTTATTTACCTTTATTTTATTTTTTTTTATTTTTTGTATTGGATTGGATAGGGAGTTTGTATTCAATCCAATACAAAATGAGCGTTTGAATTTACCAATTATGTACTTTGTATTAATTTTATATTATTTTGTATTGGATTGGATACGCAAGTTTGTATCCAATCAAATACAAAATAAAATTTGAATTTCCAAGTTATTTACTTTTATTTTATTTTTTTTTATTTTTTGTATTGGATTGGATACGGGAGTTTGTATTCAATCCAATACAAAATGACAGTTTGAATTTACCAGTTATATACTTTGTAATTTTTTGAATTGTTTTGTATTGGATTGAATACAGGAGTTTGTATTCAATCCAATACAAAATAAATGAATGAGTTTCAATTTGAATTTCCCGCACACGCGCCGACGTCATCACGCACGCAGGGAGGAGCCGTCCGTTTTTTTTTTTCTCCGCCGGACGGCTTCTCGCTTCAGAGATCATCCGGCGCTGGAACAAGAAGGACGTGGACGATCAGCGGGACCAGGTAAGAAGCCGGCCAGCATCTTGTGTTCCTTCTTACCGGCATCTTGTGTGTGGCTTCTTACCGGTCCCGCTGGCACCCGACGAAGGACACCCGACGCTGGAGAGGGAGATCGGCGGACGACGATCGACGGAGGACGACGCTGGAACACGAACATGACGCTGGATGAGCACAGGGGGACCAGGTAAGTGGGGATGGGAAAAAACTCGGGGTTAACCATCCTAGCCGTTTTTTTTTTTGCCCGTACGAAGGTCGGGCTTAACGGCTAGGAGGATAAGTACACGTTTACCAAACTAGTAAATTTATAATAACAGCATACATGTGTGCAATTACCAGGTTATTGGAAGTTAAGTAGACATCAGATTATTTTGGACTATTGTTTGAGTTTTTTTTTTTTTTGTTGACAACAAGGTAATATACTGTGTAACTAAGCCGGGAGGTGTACTAAATCTTGCAGTATTTCTCAGACACAAATTATAACTGCAAAACATTTAACAAACATTTTATGACATGAATATTACCAAGATCATTTCTGGAGTTGTATCCAGGAAAAATCCCTTAGAACTCAAAGAACTTAGGCTAGGTTCATTTCTTTTCTTGCATACAAAACAGAAAAAAGATTGTACAGACTGCATACTACATAACGATAGTGCCATAATAATGAACATTAATTGTACCTTCTATTGGCCTGGTAATACTGGTTAGCCCCCTTCTCCCTTTTAGAATCACTTAATATAAAGAGATTAAATTCTTTCCTGTAATTAGGTAAAAAACGTATCTGTAGAAGCATACCAATATTTTCGCACCTTCAGCCCTGAGCAAATCAGGCTAATCTCATGAAAAGACATTCCGCTGCAAGGTCTCATACCTACCTAGCAAGTTGTCATTGCTTTAACTAGGCACTATGGATAGAAGATGGGTCTAAAGTAAGTATATAAATAACTTCATAATCTTATTAGGCACATTTAACCCACACTTTATGAAAACATAAACACTACATACTAAACAAAAACAGTAAAACACAGTTATTATTGTTAACTACGCATTTTGTATTATGTTAAAAAGGTTCCTGATGTTGTCTGACAATTACATAAAATGTATATTAGTAGAACTACAATTACTTATACATGCAATCCTAGGATGAACATGGTAAGATGAACCTCTAATATGAAGCAATTTGCAAAAGGTAGCACTGTTTATACAGGGCTATGTTTACCTTAATTTACATGCATGTTTCTATTTTTATCTTGCTAATGAATGTTTTAGTATAAACTCAATCCAAGTGATTATTTTAGTTTAATCTATGGTAGAATGAGCTATTGAATGCAGTGCACAGTCTACTTTATATGCTGAGATACTTGTGCCCAGACCAGAAAACTAGAGACACTGTTGAGTTGTGGGAATTTTTTAACAGTCAACCCTAGGTGTTCTTGAGTTTATGGGCCTGATTTTATAAAGCTCTCCAAGGGTGGAGAGGATACACTTTCATCAGTGAAGCTGGGTAGTCCAGCAAACCTGGAATGGATTTCCTAGTCATTAGCTATATGTTAGCAAATGTTTTTAATCCTGGACCAGATCCATTTCAGATTTGCTGGATCACCCAGCTTCATCGATGGAAGTGTATTCTCTCCAGCCTTGGAGAGTGTTATTAAATCAGACATTATGGCCCTGATTTATTAAAGTTCTCCAAGGCTGGAGAGTAAACACATTCATCACTGAAGCTGGGTGATCCAGCAAACCTGGCATAGGTTTCTTTTGTAAACCACTAATCCCTCACACCTATGTAATGGAGACAATGGGCCTGATTTATTAAATTTCTCCAAGGCTGGAAAAGATACACTTTCATCAGTTAAGCTGGGTGATCCACCTAACCTGGAATGGATTTCCTAAAAGTCTTTTGCTATTTATTAGCAAATGTTTTCAATCCTGGACCAGATCCATTCCAGGTTTGCTGTTCCGGGATCATCCAGCTTCACTGATGAAAGTGTATATTCTCCAGTCTTGGATGGCTTCAAAAAATCAGGCCCAATAATGAAAAGTTTTTGTATTTCAGCCTTGGGGAACAACCAGGGATTGCTCCACACAGTACAGATGGTCCACGCTGGACATAATATGGCTTCCTTGAAAGTTTGATGATCTTAAATTAGCCATTTCATCTGAGTTTGGCGCGATTGCGGTAAAATATTTTTATATTGTACTTTAAAAAGAATGCCACTAATATAGTGTAAACTTGATTGGATTACTTTGCATTTAATATTCTACAAAAAATAGATCACAATTTCCTAAGATACCTATGCACTTAACTCTACTTTCTTCCCTGCATTTTCCACACTAAGAAATTCAAACAGAAATAAGTGCTAGCAAAGTGCAGGAGGCCACTGTAAGTCAAATTCAATACTGCAGCTGACAAAATATTCGTGCTGTCAAGCTTTTCCAAATAAATATTTAGGTTTGCATTGAAAGTTATAATGAGGAGATTGTTAAATGTATGTTAAAACTTCTGATGGACAGCAGATAAAAGCTGCAGACTAAATGAAAATATGAATTTATCTGAATATTATTAAACCAGAATGATTATTTATTTAATTGTATCTATGTTCAGATGTAGGTGTTTGGCCACATGCCAAAATAACTTTCCTATACCCAGGGCTACATTAAGAAAGTCAGTTATTGTGCTAAGCATTTTCTCCACACAGTAAATCAGAAATGATCCTAAAATGTTGACTAGACAGAAGGAGCCGGATTAAACATGGTTTTTTTTTACCTATACACATAATCCAAGTCAATACTTTCAGGAAAGCATGTTTTCCACAAGGTTTTCATATATTTTATATTGAAGGATTGAGTAGTATAATCTTTATATCAGGAAACTATTGGTGGGCAGATAAAAATGCATATGATGCACACAATTAAAAAAATATTATATTATATTACATTATTTATTATGATTTTTAAATACTGTGGTCAAAGTACAAAAAATATGCATGGTCTATTATGTCATAGAGTGGATCATGGTTTTTCTTCTAAAGAAGCTTTACTTGCGAAACATTGTTGTCAAATATGTAACAAGTATATAAAGGCCTTGTTTCTTTTATATTTTATAATATATACATTGGATAATTAAAAGTTGTAATGTTATGTTCAAGTACCTGAAATGTCCAAAAATGGTTTTGTAAAGTACACGTGATGTACAAGTGTACATTTGAGATCACATGTTATAGTGACAAAAAAAGAACAGGACAGTAATCATGCAGTTTCTGGTAATGCATGATCCTTGACGAGCGCCTCCACATTTTCACTTTGAACCTGAGCACATAAAAAGTATACACATATTCTGAACAGTACCAGCACTTTAAAACAAACCTCTATTCATATCCATAGCTATAGGCGTTTTATCTCTTAAGTTCTCAACAGATGCCTGATATCTTAGTTTTTTGCTAATACTTTTCATTGCAACAAAAGTTGCCACAAGAAAAAGAACTCTTGCTTCTTCATGGATTCTATTGTGAACTTTAAGAACTTTTTGCCCCAAGAAATTTGTTGAGGGCTTCTTTTAAATATTTTTTACTCAAAGCCACAGCTGTTTCTTTCTTTCCAAATATATGAGTCAGTTCTCAAAGAGGTGTAAACATGTGTACCAGTATGTTCACTTTTAAAAAGCCGTGTTTTATTGAAATCAGAGGCAACAGTTGACAATCCACTACAATGACTAGTATGTTTCCAAAACAATCTAGTGGACTACCAATTCTTGAAATTTATTTAGACAGCTTTGCCCCCTTGGGGGAATTTCTCTGTTGGACATTCTGCTCATTCCCATTGTCACTCAGTTAGAACTACGATCAGCATCCCATTTTAAAGATGACAGACATACAATATATTTACTGTTGCAATACAACTTGAAGATTCATTAACAATTGTTGCAAACCACACAGTTAAGCTAGGTACACACTTGCAATAATTGTCGTTAGAAAACGAACGACTAACGAATATGCACGATTATATATTTTAACAATCATATTGTGCATAATTCTGTACATGCTGTAATGATACGATCGTTCAAATATAATCCACCAATAATGTACACATGCTGCATATGATAGTTTGAACGATGCAGGAAGTGACATGTAAAGGAGAAAGTATACTGCAGAACCAGCTACAATCGCTGAATGACCGTACACACTATAGATAGCGAACAATCGTAATCAAATCCGCAGGGACGGTTGTTCGTTTCCAGCAACAATCCTCATTCATTGGCGTCATTGTGTACCTTTTTTGTTAATGATTATCAGATGAATGGTCATTAGTCGTTTGTTTCCAATGATAATTTTTGCACATGTGTACGCAGCTTTAGATAACAGGGATTTAATTCAGTGACAATTCAGATTTTGTTCATATGGGTCTAAGGTGACTTACTAAATTTTTTATTGACACTGCACTTCATAGAGTTCTTCTTAAAATGAGCACACTGTGTTTATGACAGTCTGCAAAATGAAGCATGGGAAAGCATCAGTCCACTCAATTCAGCTCTATCTCTGATTGTCTGGGCAGCTCTGCAATAATGTATGTAACAAGTTTTACATCCTACATTTTTCTGCACATTATGGGAAAATAAAAGTAAACTGCAAATATATAGGACCACAACCTGGACGGCATTACTGCTTATTTAGGGTTAACCCCCATATACCTGGTTGGGATATTAAGATAATGCTAGGTAACTGGAACATTACAGCACACAACTTTAAAAGCAATATTAGAAAAAAAAGGCTCAAAATTGTTTGTAGTAATAAAATATAATACAACATAAATATATTTTAATATATGGCTGATGTGCAATGGGCAGAAATAATAAAATTTAGCATGCAGCTATAGAGAAAATGCAGATAGAAACAAAAATCTAATCAATTATTTGATATTTTTAGAATATCACTTTTCTTTCCAAGATCACCAAGTTTGATGACAATCACTGGAAAAGGTCATTTAGGAAGCTTAGGAAGTTAAGGTATACTATTAATTCTGTAGTCTTTATATTTCCATTATTTAAATAGTCTTCTAAAATGAGTTTGTTATAAAAACAAACAAAAAACAGTAAAATAAAATAAAGTTTTTAGGTCAAATTTCCTATGTTTCCCTTTCGGCTGTGGCTGCCCTTGTCTGTCAGCGCATAATAATAAAGTATCACTGCTCACAATCAGATCCCTTATATCTCTTCCAGGAACAATGTCATGTTTAACTCAACAGAATACATATAAGAAGTCTCAGATCCTCCTACTGATGACTGCCTTGTCATCTAGGAAATGTCTTTTATTTACTGCTGGTGCAGGTAAGTGCTAATTGTTAACAAAGGCAATGTTTATCTCAAAGGAATAGCCTAGAAAAAGAAGAATCAAGTTTTTCGACACTCAACACAGAGGTAAACTTAAATGTCAAAACATGACACTAAGTCAAAGAGGTCAAGTAGAACTCCTAAGAGAAATATAAGGAAATCCTACATGCCCTTAATGTGCTGATGAAAAGGATGTGTTGATTGCTCCATGAACATTACCCATCGATATCTTTGTAACATATTATTCATGCCAATATATTTCTACATATATTTACCAAGTTTTCTTCATTTTCTTGTAGGTGTATAAGAACCAATTTTAGGACAAAATGCTGCAAAAACA
Source organism: Pyxicephalus adspersus (assembly GCF_032062135.1). Classification (NCBI taxonomy): domain Eukaryota; kingdom Metazoa; phylum Chordata; class Amphibia; order Anura; family Pyxicephalidae; genus Pyxicephalus; species Pyxicephalus adspersus. The sequence goes on along the minus strand of NC_092861.1, from coordinate 86,093,558 downwards.
GCTAAATACACAGTGTGAATACAATGCCCAGTCAAGCAAGTGATACTCATAGGCGTCTATTTATTAAAGCTTTAACACAAGATTTACCCAGCTTTTACCCAAGATTATCACATTTTTCCAGCTGAATCCAATTAAAATGTGTGAATTCTGGATGCAAGTTGTGTAAGTCTTGTGTAAAAACATTTATAAATAGATCCGTAATCGACCAGTTTAGCAACCTAAACTTCAGCCTATTCGTTGATGGATTGACAGAATAACCTTGAGATTTGAAGAAGTAAAGATCAGCCAAGAAGGACTGATGTATATACAGTATATATATATATATATATATATATATATATATATATATAACACGTAAATCACATGGAATTCAATGGATACAGCCTCATAGAAGTAATTATACGATCAGTAAAAACACTAATTGTCTTTTAAAACAAGAGCAACAACAATATTCAAAATTTTCAATTAAGAGTTTACATTTCCTCAATCATATAATAAATAAAGTATATAAGCCATGCATGTGAATCATAAAGCCTTACTACCCTGCTTGATTCTGAAACAACACATACAGCTGCCATAAACGAGCCACTTTCTAAGAATTTATTCCAAAATGAATGGAATATTTTTCTGGTTTATATTTTTAGCTGTTGCATCCATCAGTGAAGCTGTGGTCAGTCATTGAGAAATGATCTTTTGCCACTTGGCCTTGTTAGATTTTACAGCATTGGCAACCAATTCAAAAAGAAATTTGATATTTATCCACCATAATTCACTAATTGCCAGACCACCAAGGTAGTTCTAGGCATGCCAGCAGAAATGATGTTCCTAAATATTAAAATCTCTACTTTCCTCTTCATAATCTTAAAATATAGTGTCTCTGATTAGGGTCTTTATTATCCATGCTGTTATACATTTATTTTAAACAAAAACATATTTTAGCTTTCTTTAAAATGTTAGCCATTATTCATTTTACAAGTATATATTTTCACTTAGCTTAGTGAAAGAGGTGAAACTTTGCTGCCTTCAATTTTCTGATTAATTGCCAGCAAAAATAATGTTTTTTCTGTAGCTTTTTAACTAAAATAAGTTAAAATTTAATTTTTAAAATGGACATACTCAACTCCTTTAGTAACTAAACCCCTGTGTTGTCTGTGTGATCTATGGCACTACATACAGTGAATAATATTAACAAAGGATTTGAAAAATTAACCAAAAAAAAACACCCATTAGTTTTGATGTAACATTGAAAAAAAGAGATTTTCTGAACTAGTTTTATACAGTATATGATATTTTAGCAAGTATGTAACAGTCCAACACCATGATGTCTCTAGTTTCTGAGAGTTTAAGGAAATAGTTAGAAGCATTCTGTGCAATTTTTTTTCCTCCACTGTGTGATCATTAACACATTACTAGGGGGTCTATTTATAAAGCAGTAAATCTGACATTCATTGAATCATTCCCTAGTCTCCACAGGAGAATATTTTGGAAAGTCAGATTCATTGCTTTATATATAGATCTATAAAGGTCCCTATAAACGCAAGGAGTGAAAGCACCTACATTTGATATATAGATATTTATCCTATAGCAGGGATGGAGTGGGAGAAAAAGAAGCACGTGTTTCATAGGCAGAAAAAGTACATGGATAGAAAGGGAAAACAAAGTGAAAAGGAGATAAGCTGATCTCTGTGCTGCTTTTATAGTCACAGACTCGAGTGGGTCCAGGATGACAAAGGCTCCGAGAAGCTGCATACAATGGTGCTGGCCATCAGAAGCAGGGGGCTAGACTGATGCTAAATAATATAGATATATATAAATAAACATATTTATATTTATTGGCATTTCTGTTTGGATTTATGCTGAATCTCCAACATTAGTTTTGATTCAAGCTTGCAACAAATGCACATGGGAATGCTACGCATTATTTACCTTCACAACCAGCTAACAAGCATGATATTTACATTAGCTATAGGCTTGTAGCCAATACAAGTATCAGGCTGACACCCAGGCAGTGTACCCACATCCACTGTGCACAGTTAAAAAGCTATTCTGAAGCTTAAGCCAAACATTTTCCTCTGTATGTTCTAACAGTGCTTCAACCAAACTGAAGTAAATGCAAGCAACACTAATTGTTATCTTGTTGGTTTGCCAGGAGTTTGGCTTTGTTTATAAATATACATTAATTAGAAACTATAACAATTTTATGCCTTACATAGTGTCAAGAACAGAATTTAAGTTATAAACTAGTTACCGGTATATACGTTCAAAAATATGTTAGTCGGGGCTTCAGATTATTTGAAAATACTGTTGATTATTTGAAAATACTATCTAAGTTCATAAGATCTACTTGTGAATGTTTTCTCCCAAGATTCTCCCCAGGTTCACTAAATATGTACACATTTTTCACTTTGGATTCAATGAGAAAATGAGCCTGATTTATTTAAGCCCTCCAAAACTGGAGAAGATAGACTATCATGGGAGAACCTGTGTGAGCCAGAAAACCCAGGAAAAGATTTCTTAACAATCCATTGCTGTTAGTTAGCAATTATTTTCAATCCTGGACCACATCCATTTCAGGTTTGCTGGAGCACCCAGGCTCTCCCATGATAGTCTATGTTTTCTAGTCTTGGAAAGCTTTTACATATGATTCATCCTTCCCACCACTCCGCTTGTGCTGCATCTCTTTGTATTTCTCTTCATTGGCGTCCATTTCACCTGAGAATCAAATTAAAGCTCCTGCAATCCCTCCACAGAAAAATACCCCTAGATGCTTTCTTCGCTCCTCCAATGACCTAATGATGACTTCCTCACTCATAACCTCATACCATCCATGGCTCCAAGACTTTTCTAGAGGTGCCCCGACTCTCTGGAATGGTCTTTCTCCTCCTACTCACCCACCAATCCATATCCCCCTCCTAGTGTATCTTGTTTCCCCACTTCTTAGATTGTAAGCTCTTCGGGGAAGGATCCCCTTCCCCTTCTGTGTTGCTGTCTGTGTCTGTCTGTCAATTGCATCCCCTATTTATTGTACAGTGTTGTGTAATATGTTGCTGCAATATAAAACCTGTTTATAAATAATTCATACATTGTAATGAAATCTGATCTGAAAAAATGTGTCCAATCCAAGGTGAAAGTGTGAAAACATTTAAAAATACCCCCCCCCCATCATACCCACCTATTGCAAACAAAAATTGCAACCTGCATTTTCGATTCCATTCATTTTCCCTGTACATAGTCCAAGGTATGCAGAGGAACGTTAAGCAAACACAAAACATATAAGATTTATATCCATCAATATTTTGTCAGACATATAATCCCACAAAAAGAAGTAAATTTATTTTTCTTTCCAAAAATAATGGGCTACTGAACAAAGAACTGAATTGGCAAAAAAGTGCATAGAGATAAAATCCAAAAGTTTTTCAGATCTATCCCTGTAATAAATGAATTTACTATGTTGAAAAAACTTTCCTTTATCTGATCCAGAAGCATACTAACCTTATTGTTAGTATAATATACATACCTTAAATCTTGCAGGAATGTGCCTGCCATCATCCTGCTGACCTAGAGGGATATTGTGTAAATACAGTAATGGTGTGGTTGTGGTAACATCATAAACTGCTTAAGGTGCCCGAACCACATTATAAAACTTGGTAATGTATCAATATATAGTACTCTGTAGTGATTCACAACTTAACCTTGTTCTTACTGAATAAATGAAACACACATTTTCTGCAAACCGCTAAAACCTAGCCATGTCCTTCACAGCTTGGCTTGTTTTATTATATATATGCATATACATGCCTTCAAAAAATGACCAATGTATTTCTAAAACTAAAAAATACTCATTATGACACTTGGTTATAAAGTATTATAATTTTTAGCGACTCACATCCCTCCTAGTTCTTGCAGAATAAAGAAACACACATTTAGATGTGTACTTTTATTTTCAAACCTGCGTGGAAAAAATCAGTGGCAGAATTGAATGGGTTGCTGTGGGCATGGGCACCGCAAACACTTTTCCTTCCTTGCTTCTTTTTCCATTCATTAGACCCTCAAGGGTGGGAATTTGTCTTTCTTACTGGAAATGAGCTGCCTTTTTTTCCTGCCTTGACTAATATGACTTATGGAGAAGGGATTCCATCTTACCTACATGACTTTCTTTGATTACCACAAAATTATCAAGGGATATATATATATTAGGACATGCCAAGTACAATGTGCAGTGAGATATGGAATATCTGGCAGAACAAGCCAAACCTAAAACTGGGATTTAGAAAAATATTAAACTCAATTTATACTTATTAATTAGAAACATTTACTATATTTCAATGAAACGAGTATGGGTGCATGAATTTGCCCTGAATTTAGCTTCCCATACTGCAGCACTAAGCCAATCATACTCATCTGCATGGAAGGTAGTTATTATCTAAGTGGGCAAAGTGAGTGTAATGCGCCTGGGCACACAAACCACAACCAACTCCAGGTATCCTTCAATTACGTTTTATTATTGTCATAAAACACGACAAGGGTTAAGTCCAAATAAGCAAAGTACATGAGGGTAAGGCAAAGGCAGGTCAAGAACAATCCTAGGTCAGGGCAGGCAGCAGGCAGAATGGTCATTAACAATCCGAGGTCAGGGCAGGCAGAGTTCAGGCAGAGTCAGGTTCAGACCAGGTCGCTATGGAAATGACAAATGGGATAAGCATAAACAAATACAAGGACACACCCAAGAACACTGTGTTCAGGGAGGCTTATAGCGGGCAATGGTGTACAGGACAGGCTCTCCTTAAATGGGCAGAGTGACCAATGGCCTTGCGCCACCTGGTGCCGTCTGATTGGAGAGTAACTGAATCCCCTGCGGCTGATCGGCCGCAGGGAATTCAAACTATGTCCCGCCCCGCGGCGAGGCAGCCGAGTGCCACGCCCTCGGGGGGTACAAGAGGCACGCATGGTAGCACGCGCACCTCTTCCCACAGCACCCCTAGGACGTGCACTACTTTGCACATGCAAAGGAGTGCTGAGAGCAGGAGTTTCAGTAACCACGTCCATAGATAGATGCAAGGGATGCCGCCTGGCCGAACAGTAGTTTGGCCAGGACGGATCCCTCCGCCTGCAGAGAGAGACAAGCTGCGAGTAGAGCAGCAGCCTCGGCCATGCTGCCTGCTACAGCGGCGTCTCCCTCTGTGGCTGAGACCCCCAGGGACGCCGCGGGCTCGCAGGATGGGTAAGTTCCTTACAGTGAGCAGTGGATGATTATATCAGTGTGTTCCTTCTCCTAAAATGTTTGCGTATTAGGGGTTTGTGTGTGAGTTCTTGATGAAGCCTTGCCCACCAGCCTCACTGCACACAAACAGTTCCATGGCCAATTCCAATCGACTAAATGAGCAATCTGATTAATTTTCCGATTTGCAATCAATTGACCAGAAGTCCAAATTTACTGTACAAATGTGTAAAAGATTTTCTCTTCCAATCATTTTTCTTGGATAGAAACAATTAGAATTCCATGGGGACAATGTCAATCACTTCAATAGAGAATGTCTAATCTTTCCCCACACATCAAAAATTAAAAAAAAAAATATATATAAATATAGCCTAAGATACACATAGTTTTACTTATAAATTCTGCTCTACCATAAAACAATGTTTTTCATAAATTATAAATTTTAAAAACTGTTTTCAGATTTCCGAGTAAATATTTTAAATCTATTGTATGAGTATTAACATTCATGTACAATAATTCATTTTCTGTCAATTGTTGCTGTGTACAGTTACTCTTAGGCCCCCAGAGAGACATCCATCCTTTTAATTGTGATTATGGAGTACTAATATATTACCATAGTCCAGTAATGTGCGTCACTTGAATATTACAACAATATGTGCCTTCTCAGAATGTATTTGTTTTATTAGATTGCTGTACAGAGTTACATGTTCATGTGGATGATCAGATCCAGATATGGAAATATTTGGTATTATTTTTATATGTAAGCTTTTTTTTTTTTTTGTTCAGGAAATGTTTTTAGTTAACTTTGGGCATTCCCAGCTTCAGTGGCGATTATGAACATATCCAGGTCTTTGTATGACAAATAGAATGTTATACAACTATTATTGTTTATTAATTCACAGCAGCAAAATGCAGGAGGTGTGAGAGATGGCAGCACGTAAAGGAGAAAATTGCAGAGGGTATGATGGGTGGGAATGAGAAAAGTATCTAACAAAAAGCATGCATTTCTTCCTTAAACAAATGGAAAGCAGTTTTTATACTCCTCATATATATTCGGATGTTCTTTTGTGTACAATACTTCATATAAATGCAAATAAAACTGTTTTTATACTATACTATATTATTATAAAAAATACTATATTATTAATTGTTAGAAAACATAAATATGTCACAATTTCTTTATTCTTCTTAAAGAAAAAAAATCCATACATTCCTAATCCAGTAATCTGGTTTATGCATCACAGAACCAGGTAAATATATTGAATCCTTCAACTTATTTCTTAAAACTTTAAAATGCTTTAAAATGACTAAGGCTGGGTCTACATGAACGGTTTTAAAAACACATTTAAACGTTCCTACCACAATTATATATGTTTTTATGCACTTTTACAAGCGTTTTAAAGCTTAACTTTAAAACGCTAAAAAACTTTTGAAAACGCCTATGACGCATTCTACCGCGATTTGCAGCGATTTTACATAGGCGTTTAAAAAAGGTTTTACTTTTATCCCTTTCAGGGAATGAGTACAGGGGTACATAAAACCCCTTACTCATTCCCTGAAAAGGTTAAAATATTGTAAAAAAAATTGGACGAGGCTTTAATGTTTAATTATTTTATTAAATGTGTGTGTGTTTGTGTAACTTTTTTTTTTTTTTTTTGCAGGTTATCCCAACGACAGGATGATTCCCAGGGCTGCATTCATGACTTGAGCACAGCCATGGGACTCCTCCTGAGAATGAGGGATCCCCGGGGACTAGGGGTTAAATGAGGACAAGCCTCTCCATTCACCTCTAGTGCTCTGTGATTGACTGAGGTTTTGTGTTTATCATCCATTCAGCACTAGACGTGAATGGGGAGACTTATCCCCATTCATCTCTAGTGCTCTGTGATTGGCTCAAAAATAGGAAACCCTGATGACAGCTCAAGCATCATCAGGGTTTCCCTTTCCTCAGCCAATCAGGGAGCAGAGCAGTCAGCAGAGCTCTGCTATGCAGACAGCTCCGCTCCCCTGATTGCTCCCGCAGCCCTAGAGGAGCTGTGACATTATCTGTATCTGTAACACATGCTACAGCTCCTCTAGGGCTGCGGGAGTAATCAGGGGAGCAGAACTATCAGCATAGCAGAGTTCCGCTGACTGCTCTGCTCCCCGATTGGCTGAAAAAAAGGAAACCCTAATGATGCTTGAGCTGTCATCAGGGTTTCCTATTTCTCAGCCAATCACAGAGCACTAGAGATGAATGGGCACAAGTCTCCCCATTCAAATCTAGTGCTGAATGGCTGAGAAACGGAGAACCTCAGCCAATCACGGAGCACTAGAGGTGAATGGAGAGCCTTGTTTAACCCCTAGTGCCCTGCGATCCCTCACTGTCAGGAGGAGTCCCATGGCTGTGCTTATGTCATGATTGCAGCCATGGGAATCATCCTATCATTGGCATAACCTGAAAAAAAAAGTTTAGTTACACAAACACACACATTTAATAAAATAATTTAACATTAAAGCCTCGTCCAATATTTTACACATATTTTAACCGTTTTAGGGAATGAGTAAGAGGTTTTGTGTACCCCTGTACTCATTCCCCAGGGTGGGATGGTGGAGATCTAGGAGTCTCCTTATTAAAGGGGGCTTCCAGATTCCAAAGACATGATAAAAACGTTTTTAAAAGCCCCCATTGTTTTCAATGGAAGCTTTCATAAAAAGCTTAAAAACGCTTGAAAAAGCCCATATTGAGTTCAATGGGAGCATTTTCAGGTGTTTTCCCACGTTTTTATGCATTTTCCTGCGTTTTAAATTTTTAAATGTTGCAAGCACCTTTTAAGATGAAGCTCGTAAACGTGCCTGAAGGAAACGTCCTGGTGTAGATTAGCCAATTGGAATGTATGGGGACTTCAAACATGGGCTTTAAAAACCTCAGGTTAAATGCTGGGGAAACAGTCAATGTAAACTAAGCCTAATATCTAGTTTTTCAAGGATGTATATGCAAAATAATAAATTGCAACAGACCTATTTTTGTTTCAAAAAACAAAAAGAATAGACACTGCAAATTCACAATAAAAAACAAAAAACAAATGAATAATTTACAATGTAACATGTGTCTGCTACATTTATCTAGCATGGGATTCATAGCATGTGTCATCTTTAAATTGATGAATAAATATAATCCTGAAACAAAAAAAGTTTAGCCCAATGAATCTATGAGAGGGGTGGAAAATAGGATAAAATATTCCTATTCGTTAAAAGGAAAGACGCGTTTAATTTTGGGAATTCTCTTTATTCCGTTGGTTTCCATAGCGTGGTTACCCCTTATATGGAACCATGTGGTGTACTCTTCTCTTCACTCTTATCCCCTTCCAGTTCCATTCATAGTGTAAGGTACTTACCTGTCCAGCGAGCCCGCGGCGTCCTTGGGAATCGCAGGCAGCGAGGGAGATGCCGCTACAGTAGGCACCGTGGCCGAGGCTGCTGCCCTGCTCGCAGCACGTTTCTCCCTGCTGGCGGAGGGATCCGTTCTGGCCGAACTATCTTTTCGGCCAGGCAGCATCTCTAGCATCCCTATGGTCGTGGACAGTGATGTTCACATTCTCAGCACTCCTGCAGGTGTGCAAGGCATAGCACGTCTCAGGGGTGCTGTTGGAGGAGGTGCGCGCGCTACCACGTGTGCCTCTTGTACCCCGCCGCGGGGCGGGACATAGTTTAAATTCCCTGCGGCCAATCGGCAGCAGTGGATTCAGTTGATCCTCCAATCAAATGGCACCAGGTGGCGCAAGGTCATTGGGCACTCTGTCCATTTAAGGAGAACCTGTCATGAACACCATTGCCCGTTATAAACTCCTGTGTAACAGTGTGCTTTAGTGGGTACTATGTGTGTTGAACGCACCAAGAGCGACCCGGTCTGATATCTGATTCTGCCTGAACTCTGACTGCCCTGACTTTGTATTGTTTCTGACTACCCTTGCCTGCTGCCTGCTCTGACCTTGGCATGTTCCTGACCTGCCTTTGCCTTATCCATCTGTATAACGCTTATCGGACTGACCTTCTGTGAATGACCTTTGGCTTGTTTTCTGACTACGCAGTAAAGCTTGATAAAAGGTTTCCTGGAGTTGGCTGTGGTTTGTGTGCCCAGGCGCATTACACAAAGGGCACTTCAAAGAAGAATCACAAACAGGTCATCTACCTAATAGGTAATGGACAAAATAATTGTACATTTTTATAACCATAACCCATAACTATAACCAAATAAGACTGATAGACCTTAAATGTCTAAAATTCAGTATTTACGAATATTTTATAATGCACATTAAATATGTGCAATATACAAAACTAAATTCTACTACAAACAATATCAAACAAAACTTATATCAAAAACAAACTTCTTATAACAAAGATCTTTCAAAAATATTTACCAAAACAAAAAAAAACATAATATGATGCAGATTTACCAATAAACCTGTTATTACAACAAATAGTAGTTTAAATATTCTAGGTTGACATTGAATTTATTAAAAAAAAGAATGTTTCACAATTTTTTTTTATTTAAAAACTGGACATTTTGTGACATTAGGTTTATAAATTCATTTGTACTCATTTCAACAAATTATTGTAAAAGTCTAAGGACCATAAATGTGGTAATTAACGGGTCCAGGAAAATGTGTCTCGCCCCCAATCCAATCCCTTGTGTTTCCTATGTGATCATAGATACGCCTTCTAAATTCTTTTGTAGTATTTCGAGCATAGAAGGAGTTTGCAAAACAAAGCATGAGATAAACAACCACTATCGTAAAACAATTTGAGAAAGCTCTAGGAGCTTCATTTATAAAACGTGGAATCTGACAATCCCTCAAACATCCTCTTGTGGGAATCTTCCACGTCTGTGTGTTTCTATGGCAGTATTTGATTCTCCACCAGGGAATATTTGAGGGAATGTTAGATTCCCTCTTTTATAAATAGAGCCCTAGGAATTAACTATTCTCCATTTAGGAGTCCAATTGTTAAACATGTGTGAATATACTGACATACTGACTGTATAATCCACAGCTATATGTGCATTTTATGACGTCTATTGTGTTTTTTTTCGTCATCATTAAAAAATATGTATGCTCTAAAAGATCTTTTAAAGATCTAGCTATTGGAATGAAAGTAAGTCAAAATTAGCAGGGATTCCTTATAAATGTGCACAGGTCTTCATAACGGCTGATAGCATTTGCAAGTTGTTAGGTACAGCAAGAACAAAGTTAGTTGCACTTAAAAGTGTTATCCAACCAATATATGGACAAATAAATTCATAATCATTTTTCATTCAATAGAGGATGCTTTGAGTATTCTAGGGCACTAAAATACATATGTACAGTATGTCTAAGACATTGGGTCTGATTTATTATAGATCTCCAAGAGTGGTGAAGATAGACTATCAAGGGAGAGCCTAGGTGATCCAGCAAACCCAGAAAAGATTGAAAACATTTGACAACTAATAGCAAATCATCCATTACAGATTTTTTGGATCTTCCAGGTTCTCCCATAATTGTAAATCTGCACCAGTTTTGGAGAGCTTTATTATTTTAAATATTTTATATTTTATTATTTCCAAAGCTGATAAAAATTGTATTTTTTTTAAATACAAAACAAGTTTAAATTCGAACAAACTGTAGAGTGATTTTAAAATATTGCTTAAAAGAAAAATGTTTTGTGATAGGCATTCAGTGTTTTCTACTCGTGAAATGTCTAAATAACCTTACTAAAGCTCTTTAAAATTTTCATAGCTGAATTTTTAGCTGAACACCATAAACTACTAGAATAGATGTGTTTTTGTTTCATACATATATCAAATTATGGCCATTTCACAAATGTTTTATGATTTTGGCAACCTGTAAAGTTCATGTTTCTTTATTGCCTATAAATTATGTGTTCTAAGTACAGACTGAATGTTTGGAATGTAAACAGTGAAGTGTTACAACCTTCGTACAGTTCTTTCTAACAATTTCTGTAGTAGGACAGAAGGTTTATGGTGGATTGCAGGGAAGCAATGTTGTCAATAATACAGATAATCATATGTCCATCCTCTATGTTTGTCTGCCTTTTTATTTATCTTTTTTGAGGTCAGGCATAGGTTGATCGGACATCTTCAATACTTTTCATGATACAATTGTAAATGAAGTCACTACCATGTTTTTTTGTGCTCTGAAAACTGATTTGAGTTCAGTACATCCTCAGTAGTAAAAAAGTTGTTCATTTTATCGCTACATTAGTTATTGTTTAAAAATAATCGGGGGGGGGGGTCATGCACTAATGTACTGGAACTGGTAAATTACTAATACAGAACATGAACTAATATGCCAACCATTTCCTTTTCCTAAGTGGCCATGGATCAACACCTTAAATTCTCTATGTGTTGCTTTGTGCAATGATCTGCTGTAGATTAAATACTTATAACAGTTTTTGTTTGAGTTTGTGTAAACCTTTGTCGTGACCTACTAAGCTCACCTTTCTACCATTCCTCCACCACTCCTTCCTTCATTTCAGCCAGAGCAATACACCTTAATGTTTCTAGGCATGAAGACGTGACAATACTTAATTCTATGCTCCTATATGTCTATATCATTTTCTGGAACAAAACAATTTATATACAGCTATATACCTGGACAGAGCTTCTCTAATGCCCAGAGCCCATTCACAATTCACTGTACTGTTCCAAACTAAGCATTGAAACAAAAAAGGAAATAGGAGAATAAATAAGCTTATGAAATGTAGCATTCTATTGCTTAGTTTTGAATACTCTTGGTAATTACATCAATTGTAAGTATATTTTCTCACAGTTGGAAAATGTTTTTGTTCTTTGATATAATTCAAACCATCCATATTAGAGATAACACTTTCAATCTTTTTGCAACAAATTGATTCTGATCCCAAATGTCATTTTAATAACAGGCACAGCGCTGTATGTGACCAATGCTATGCTAGGTATAGTCTTCCAAATAAGCGTAATTGCTTGGGTATCTAATTGAATTCCCAGGGAAATATTCTTTATCTTTATATTGTCCATTTTTATTCTCTCCTGAATAAGTATGTTAAGCTGCAAAGTCAAATGCATTTTATAATTTAGAAAATTAGAATAAAAGATTGTATTGCATGTTGTTTTGCTTACTTGCTGTATTGTGTGACATTTGATGAGAAGCTATAGCTATTGAAGTAAAATGTCCCCCTTCATAGCTAGTTGGATAATTTTCATTTTGTTAGATTCAGCCATGTGTTTGAATCAATTTTGAAATCCAAAAGACATGTATTCTTCGTCATTAGAATTAAGCAACAGTATGTTTTCATTTAGAATATTTTTTTAAGATGTACTTTCCTCTTGCACATACAGTTCTTCCACTGTATGAAGTTTCACACTGTTGTGCCTGTTGGCCACATATTTCCCATATCATACTCTTGGTACTCCTTTCCTGTATATAGTAACTGCTTCCATTCTCTCCACTCTCTTTTCCAGCATATATTATTCCCTGTCTTTTTTTCATCCTTTCTTGCTGCAAGTTTTCCTCCATGTCAAGTACTATCCCTTTCATACTCTCCACATGTCTCTCTAACACAGACATAATGCCTTCCTTCATACACTCCACACTCCATTCGTGCACCTTTGTATGACATGCTATCATTAAAAAGTACAGAAAAAAGGAGTTATGGGTTTATATTTGTATTTAAACTTCAGTCTGGTTGCATTGGTAAAGGTGAGTTGTGCCTCACCAAAATGTTGAGCACACCGTTGATGAAGTTCTGTTCTGCATTGTTTCCAGTTGTAATTTTTGATGTACATCATTTTTTCATAGAACACCCATATATAATTATAGACATATATAAAAAGGTATGGCTTTAGTTGGTACTGAATTAGGGCTCTCAATTAGATGCCTATAGGCGTTCCATGACTTGAGTAAAGTTCCGAACGCCTAATGACTCCAGTTTCTGTGAGCCACAGCAAGGCCTTCATAATGTTTAGCTGTGACTCTTCGAAATTGCATTCACCAAATTCTTTTCTTCTGCACTGAAGCCCTAGGAGCCACTGCCTAGAACTTTTCTGTGCATGTGTTTCACTGTACTTATACACATAGTATATAAAGTTTGGTTCCCATATATGTGATATATGCTTAACTAATGGGCTAAGGTTAGAACCATGTACTTCCCATCCAGATGACAAGTATCAGTATGAAAAGAAAGCTGGACATGTACAGCATGTAAAACCTTATAATACATCTAATCCTTTTCCCTTCTGTCCAGAACTAAATATATGTTTTAGCTTGAGGTGAACTTTTTAAAGTTCCTAGTCAAGACTGTTTATGCACAGTTTATGACCTCATAATATTTTACTGTGAGTGTAAGTGGTTTTATTAATAAACTAAAAAGAAGCTACTTTCTTTTAATTAAATTTAATGAAGTGTGAAACTTCCTCACTGTGACTATAAGAGGGGTTATGAGAGGTTTTGTGACACAAAGATGACTATTTGTTTAGAATATGCAGTACCGAGGGTCAAAAAGATAAGCATATCATAGTCTGAAAAGTAACTGTTATTTACACACTTCCTCTTCAGATCATTAACACAGAATATTTCACATCAGTCTACAAAGTGTTGTCAACTTCTCTGAGAATAGTTTTAAGTTCTAAATGCCTCATTTATCTTAGTAACAAGAAAAGTCATATTGGAAACACAACACTGAGATTTGATTAAAATGTTGCCAATTCTTTTTTTAGAGTGTGTATATATATCTTTATATATAGATATATATACATACATATAAACATATATATTTTTATAAAACAAAAAGATAAAATGGTACAATGAGTAAACGCACAGTTTGATTAAATGTACTCATAAACCTGTAATTATCTTTTCACATAAGGTCATTTTAGACCAGTTAACAAAGTACAAAAGGATAATGTGATAGGCAGGGTGAGGCTAGCTATTGCAGCCGAATTTCAATCATATCAGTCATATCAATAAAATATTGAATATTTTCATTAACACATTGCTATATTTCATACTTAGTAACTAACAAAAACCGGTATTACTCCCAGCGTAAAGCTACGTACACACTTCCAATTATTATCGTTGGTAAACGAACGACGAACGATCCTGCACGATATCTGCGAACGATCGTATAGCACCGATCCTGTACATACAGATAACGACACGATCGTTCGTAGATATTGTACACACAATAGATGCGATCGTTTGAACGATACAGGAAGTTACGTGCACCGCAGGAACGTTCGTTCATCACGCATGCTCAGACCATGGACGATCAATGAACGATCGTACACACGAACGATGGTCAACGATCGTCGTCCAATCCGATCCGCCGGTCCGGTCGTTCATTTCCAACGACTTTCCTCGTTCGTCGTTGGTTACTTTTTTTATGAACGATTTTTGCCCAATCGATCGTTCGTCGTTCGTTCGACGTTCATTTTGAACGATAAAAATTGGAAGTGTGTACGCAGCTTAACTGAGACACATGGTTACTGGTCTTCTAATAGTATACCTTAGATTAGATTAAAAGCCAATACAAGGCAGTCCACTTATGCTGTTATGTCTCTTTAGATGTCTAAGATGTCTAAAGACTTTTGACTTCAGCACAGCAGGTATTCAGACTTCTGCTTAACACAAATATTTGAATTTCTGCTCAATACAGAACACAATGGTCCAGATCTCCAGTGGTCTGAAACACCTCTGCATATTAGTCTAGTCAACAACACTCATACTCCCTGAGCTCCCAGCAAAGATCTGGACTGATAAGTTTTGTGTTGAGTAGCACTCAAGATTTCTAACATGCTGAGAACTTATGCAATGGCTTAGGAACAAAATACATTTTTTTTTTTTTACAGTCTAACTATATGACAGTACCTAGAAGTCAAGGTTTATTGTGCTGTAGCTTTAAAAATGGTAATTATATTTTGTTTCATATCATCAAAATAGGCATTATTGCCATCATAAACTTATTTATTATATATTTAAAAATATTCCTAAACTTTGACATTTTTGCTTCTGTTGTCCCATCATTTTTTAAACGCACAGTACAATCCAACAGCACAAAAAACACACATTTGCTTTAGAGTACAAGTCTTCAACAGTACACTATAATGCGCAATACTGTGTTATGATGCATTGTGGTACCTGCATCCTTAGATATTTGCCTGTCATTGGTAACATTTGCCTGCTCTTAGTATTTTTTGTATGCTATTGAAATCTGCATGTCACACATACCTGTTTGTTGTTGATATCTGTTTATGGATAGTATTTTATTCATGCCATTATATATATCTACAAGTTGTTTGTAAAATGTGGAACTATTATTATCCACCTGTAATTGATATCTACCTGTTATTAGAAATATATATCTGTATATCTATATACATATATATCTATATATATATCTATGTATATATTTATATCTTTTGTAGGTTATATCTGCATGTCATTACAAGTTGCATTTTGTGGATAATGATACATGCTTGTCAGTGAAATTGGTCACATGCAAAAGTCAATGTGAACCCGATTATAGTCACAGAGCAGTTCTCCCCGCTGTCCCTATCCCAATCTGTCCTCTGTGGCCCACACAGGGCAGAGGTTTGCATTAAAAATTAAAGCTAATGTACAAAGTTTTTAAAGACCCTCTGCACTCTTTAATGTTGTGTTGTTTTTTCTTTTAATTAATTTATTAAATTCCTAATTGACATTGATAAGAGGCAGCCCTGGCTTCTCGTGCTTATGCCTATAACTCAACACTGGCTGGGCACACAGAAAAAAGTGCTATTAAGAAGACTGGCTACGCAGGAGCATAGCAAGGTTTAAAAGTACAAGGTAAGCACATTTTTGAATTGGGACCTTTTTTTTAGGGAGTTTCTCTTTAGGATGCCCAAAACTTTGAAAACAGTACAAATTTAACAGGTACATTTAGTCTCTGTACACTGGCATTGTCCTATTATATTTTTATTAATTCCAACATTAGAACAGTAGGCTCAGGCTTTATTATTAAAAATTGTGTTGGGCCCACATGCTCTAGAGTCAATGTGACTATATAATTTTTGGAATATTCTGTTGTTGTTAATATATATTAATATTGTCCACCTAAGAAAGAACATTTAATAGAACAAAGGTAGATAGGTATACAAAAGCCAGTAATTGAAAAATAAATATAGAAAAAGTTTCAATCAAATAGGTAAGGCGTAAAAATTACCACCTGCCATATGATTCCTATTACTGCACAGCAGCAAAATTGGCAGTCATTACACTTTGTGTTTTATAAAAATCTGATCATCTATGCAAAGTTTACACAGCTTGTAGTAGAGGAGAATTAAAATCCCTGTAGGTATTCTCCCAGCTGATATCTGTTTTGAAAATCTTTCATTTACCCTCCTTAAATCTGTATAAAAGTGAAAGAGAGCCAAGACCCATAGTATGCTACACTGTGGTCCATAACAAGCAAACCAATATCTTTGGAATTGTCTATTCTGGCTCATATTCTTTGTAGGTTCATGATTAAACGTTTGGTGTGACTACTGGGTGGTATTGTGTCCAATTTGCATGAGATCATTTCATTTTCATTTATGAATTTTTCTCTTTTCCATTTACAATCTTGTTTTCTTTAGCCATTATATTCCATAGCTAAACATAAAACTAAAATCAATTCAATTCATTTTCTTTATTTTTGTTGATTTACGAAAAATGAATACATGCACGCTCTTTTTGTCAAGTTAGGCAGGGACAGAATTAATCTTTGAACCACAAAATTGTATATTGTTTCACAAATCAGACAGTGATGTGCAAAAATTAAAAATAAAAAAGTGCAAAGTCAGCCATTATCCTGTTTATTTGATCCTGTTGATAACATATCTATTACCTTAACCTAAAATATGATTATTTTAGTATTTTTAAATGTCAAATCAGTACATTTGACACTTAAAAATACTTCCTATTTTAAATTTCCCCAACACATGCCACCTGCACGTACTCACATTGCATGCCCACCTGGCATCTGCATCCTATGGCCTTGCATCCCTAATGTTCACACGCGGGGGATGCGAGGCCATGGGACACAGATTCCTGACATCCCCAAAGGAATGCTGCTGCCGGCCAGGCATCGCCAAGAGGACACAGATCCTGGGCTGGCATCGCCGGAGGACGCCACGGGCTTGTGGGGACTGGGTAAGTCCTCAATTCCACCCTGAGTGCGGCTAGGGGTTACCGCTATTTGTAATTAAATTTAACCCTGAGCCACACTCGGAATCACCGCCAGGGGGGTAAATGTGTATGCAAATCCTTACAAAATGTATTTCTTAGTTTGTCTCTTTGATTTTTAAATATATGATTGAATTTACTTATCTGCTTAAAAAGTAAAAAAAAAAAAGATGTAAAGACAAAAAGGCTAGGCTGCTGAAAGGATGTACCATGAGATTAACTTTTTCCCCATGAAACATGTTTTTGCCATAAAACTAAATATTCCCTTTTTTGTTGCTTTAAAGTCTGAACTGAAAACACGTATAAAAAAAATAATCAAACTGAATTAATTCAATACAATTTTTAACTTTCAAGTGATATATATAAAAGCCCTATTTTTAAAAAAATTAAAAAACAGCAGCTTTTAGTTTTCTGGGATTTTTCTTGTGCACAGTTTAACTAGGATAGCCACCATCGGTGGATTAAAGTCTTTAAACTTCATTACATAAATTTTCAATAGAGTTTAAGTATGAGGTCTGTCTTGGCCTTGCAAGGATATTCATAATGGAACAGTGCTCTGGTGGTGCAGGCAATTGTCAATGAAAACAGTGACAGTCCTGCTGGCTTCATAGCTCTAAACATGGCTTAGATCTCCATCAATGTCCATAACAACAGAAACTCTTACCAGCAAACTCCCTTTCCAGCAGCTTGGTGAAATCCCATAGTCAATTAAAAAAGTGGACAGCATTCTATTTGGCTGTAAGTTTTCTGACAACTACATACAGACACACAATTTCTAATTCATTAGCACATAAATATGTTTGCTTTATTTTTTTCTTTCTTATGGTATGTCCATAAAAAGGGCAAAGACTAAAGTTCTTTGGTTCAGATGGTATGCATTCAGGGCATTGAACATAAGTTACAAAATTGCTTGTGTGAAAGACATTTTAATAACATTCATCAAAAAACATACAAAGAAGTGGTGTTCAAATATTCCTTTTGTTGACTTCTCCTTCAGTGACACGTGAATAAAAACTGTCCATATTAGTGCACCTTTTTCTTACTCCAGGTGTTGGTAGTAATTACTACCACCTAACTAATTACTAATTACTGTAATTATTATTTACAACTCTTTCAAATAAAATAAATATATTACATTAGGTTCAACAGACCAGTCAGCCATTTGTGACCTTTGTGATCTTTGTCCCTGTATCAAATTAGTAATTACAATAAAAATCTATGCAATGTACACTGGTTTTGCTGTATTTCACAAGGCTGGGAGAGCAACCAAATATTTTGAACCATTCATTTAGAGAAACCTTTAATATATGTCCAAGTATTATAATTACTGTGCTAACTAAAATGTTGATACAAGGGCATCATGTTAAGTAAAAATAAAAGGGAAGTCCAAAGAGGTCACAGGATGTAGCCGACTAGTTGTTTGGACAGATTCGGAATACGTTTCTGGCTAAGGTTTTCTGTGTTCAACCTCGAAATGTTCCCATAAAAATCATATAAACAACCCGTGAAATCACTGTTGTGTTGGGCTAAATGCCATGTAAAAGATTACTGCTCCTAGACAGACAATTACATATTAATTGTTTCCACAATGACAATGATTAGACAATGATTAGCTTGTTATTATTAAAAAAAGATCTTCATTACCAATTTGTTGGAAAACAAATGAAAGTGCAAAGTTGAGTATGTGTAAGGCTGACCATAGAAATTTTGGCATATTAGAATATTTTCCAAAGTATGGTGAATAGTACAAATACTGCATAACGTGATATTTTCTTGTTCATTGCTGTCTTAAAAATTGAGGTTACATGCTTGAATTCAGGCCACCCCTTTGATATTTCCCCTTTTCCGTCTACTCAATAAGTTATATGTCTCTGTGGACTTTACCTTTGCATAAAAACTTTAGTTAGCTTATGCATTTTCTCCATAATTAGGTTAAAACTACTTTATACGGCTTATTTAATGTTTCACTACTAACATCGCCCAGCAGCCTTACACAAATTTAATCAATAGGTAGATTTTGTTTTTATTATTATGTTTTTAATGTATGTTCATAAAAAAGTCCTTCTTCTGCAAGTGCAACTGAATATAAAAAGTAAAAAATCAGGACTGGCTGCTCTTTTATTGCAGAAGGGACATTGCCTCTCCCTTCTGCATATTAAAGCTCATCAACTTGAATTTTGAAATGTTGAACAATAGTAATTAATTATTTTTTGTCTACCTTCAGAACACCTTTACCTTGAAATGTCCACTGAACATAACCAATATGTTAGTAGCTCTTTATTTCACATAAATCTAAAATGAACCGAACAATTGAGAAGAATTTGCATCATACAAGAGATATTTTTTCCTAAACAGCATGTGATTCATATTAATGTATGCCAAATACTGTCAGTAATATTTTCCTACTATTAGTAATTAAGTGTACATTTGGGAAAAAATATATATATTAAGTAACACTCTGCAATACATACACATTGTGGTTTTATTACTAATGTTCCTAAAATGTACAGAACAATAAATGTTAAACAGCCAGAAATCAATTGTTCCTTGGTTACTATTTTAGCTGAGAGCCTCTGCTGCACTGAAATTTCAGAAGCTTTGTTAGCTCTGCCTGCTGGACTACAGAGGTTTCCTGTTCTGCAACCTGGCTTCTAGGTCCCACTATACAGTTATACAGTTATGTCCTAGCATAAAAATGCCAGTGGTTAATTAAAATTGATTTTTCATTTCCTATAAGTAGCTAGCTAGCGGGGTTCTCAGCCACTCAGACCTTAGAGTTTCAATCTATCCAAAATCAAATGCTTATGCATACCTCTAAATGTTCTGGGATTTAAAAAAAAGAGGGACACCATTTAGCACCTCACAAATGCATACGCAAATAACAAATGCATGTGCAAAAAATATTAGTTAACCCACTACATTTGCTTTAGATTGGCTTTTTAAAATACCAAATGCAAATGGTATTGAGATTGGTTAAAATTTTAGTGTATTATACACTACATAGTAATTAGTTAAAATACTACAATTTTTAGTAGTTATTACATTAAATTAAAGGGAAGAACAACTGAGGAGGAATGATGGAACAGAGGGTATTGGTTTTTAAAAAAGGAACTGTCTCTCCCTAAGTTAAGTCTAAAGGTAACTATAATCACTAGATCTTAATTTCGATAATATGATAGACAATAGCATTTCATTTACTTCTCTTTAAATTATAGTTGAAATCAATTGCCTATCATAAAAAATATGAAGGTGCAAGATTTGAGAAGTTTGTGCCTGCAAACATTTGCTCATAAAATACCTATAGTATTTTTATGCTTTCTATTACATTTCCATTTGAACCAGTCAACATGGGCAAAGCTAGTTTGTTTAATAATTTAATACCAATTGCCATAATTGCTATTTCCTATACCTACCTATAAGAAAAAGTTTTTGCTATTAATAGTTTGCAGTTGCTTATATATAAAAAATTTTCTTGAATTGGATTGCCATACAAAAGAGAATATACAAATATGTGAATAATATACTCATACTCTGCAGTTTAATTGTATGAATGCAAAAAATATTGCCATTTGAATTCTAATGAAAATTCTGCACTTCTAAAAATGTTAGCTGTTCTATGAATTCATTTATTTCCTCAAGCGATGTAACATGATTGAGTTAACATTATCCTTACAAAAATGTTTCTATGTTTATTTTACTCAAGCTAACAAAATTGGTTAACTAGAAGATAACCAAAAGGAAATACTTTCAGTTATCAGTCCAAAAGACTAAATTTAAGAAAGCATACTAAAACACAGAAAGCCTGCTAAAGACTCTGAAACCAAACCTGATGAAATGAGGTTTGGAATTCATAATAGCTGAACCTCTGCTGGAAACTGTAATGGAATGCTAAAGTGATGTTCAAACAGACTAAAAAAAAAAAAGAAAAATGATTAATGCAAGTGATCGAAAAATCTGATATTTCTTGCCACATGCACAGAAAGTAAAAAGAAATGAAAGGAAACGTGCTTTAAAATACTGATAGTAATGTAGAGTAAAATGTTTCCAAGTATAGCACACATACATGTATAGCATTAAAACAAATAATAGCTACATTACACATGAGCAAAGTATTAACCTGAACCAAAGATAAGAAAGCACTGTTATGCAACATTCTTCAATCTACTGTACACTGAAGTATCTGTCATAGAAGTATTCCTAAATCTTGGAACTAGGAAATGGAAGGCTGCAACAGTAAATGGAGATAGCCTCAGCCAACCCTTTTATATATAAATGATACCATCAGTTTACATTGGATCTGACCAAAATGTTTAAGCTTTATTCAGTTCGAATACACAGGATTCATCCTAAAAATAACTCAAAGTACAATGTAACTGTAACCAAGGATAAATAAAATGCATAAAGCAAACACGCATGATCTATGTTCTTACCTGTCTGATCATTGCCCAGCTGCCAATTGTCGCTCAGCTGCATGCGCAGAAGTTACATCATCCCGACACAACCAATCAAGATGGCTGGGGATTGTCTACATTAAGAAAAAAAGAAGTAGGATTGTGGTACACTGCAACAGAACAGGGATAGGTGAGTATTTACAGGTTTAGTTCTGTTTAAACTTAATATTCAACCTGGAAATAATTGAAGACTAACTGATATACAAGAAAACCAATATCACATTACCTGTTAAAGCTTTGAAAATCTAATAGATTTAACATTTTGTAATCTGTTATTTGAGCTTTGCAATTATCTCCATTTGAGAATATTTCTAGACCGAACGCTCAATACACAGATAAATAAAATAAACCACTAATACCATGCAGGCAACTCGGCCAAGCAGCATAGACAAGGTGACCTTATTTTCTATACCAAAGGTATGTAAAACATCTTAGTCACCAACCAGCTTGCAATTAGATAACGAAGGAGAAGCAAAACATTGATTTTAAAAATATATATTTACCAAAGTGCTCAGGGCTATGTAAATTTATATTTTTATTATCTATATTGATAATTTGCACAGCAGATGTTTTTGCAGGTAGAGAGTTGCCTGATCCTGTAGCTCCCTGCAGTAGAACCCATATTATGTAGAACCCTATTACAGTTGAGCATTGCTGTTCCGGGGATGGCTGACTGACTGTCTGATATTGACAGATTCTGATATTATACTGGTTATACTGGTAATATAAAAAGAATTACATGTAAGGTTAAAGGTTAAATATTCTTGGTAAAATGCATTGAAAATTCTCACCTTATTCATGGGTTCTGGATTAATTCTGTCTACGTCGATGACATAGGCTAAACAGAAGGTTCTTGGAAAAGCTTAGGATCCCAATTCTCATTAAAGAGTACAACTGCCAAATAACCAGACCTGCTTTAAAGATTAAAAAGAAATGCACAATTGGATTTAAAATTTTCTATTTTTTTTAATTAGAAAAACAATATTTAAGCGATCGCTCTTAAGCATATTTAGCAATTGACTACTGTTTTGCTTTAAAATGTTATAGGCAGTTCTGTTTTGTTTTATATAGTTGTGGATATATTTGAGTTTATTTGCAGTTTATTATTGAATATCTGTCTCATGAAATAGCTAGTAGAATGTTTGTTTTCTCTTTCTTCTTTTTGTTTTATTGTATTGGCGTTGGTACCCATGGTGTATTATGAATCCAGCATATCTAGTTGTATTTCAGGCACTACCTTGTATAACTATGTTTCATATTCCCACTATTATGGTACTATACTGTGTGTCATTGCCAGTATGCATAAACATTAATAAGAGCTATAATAAAATTTTATTTTGCATAATTTCCCTTTGCGGTCCATGCTTTCCCCTTTACTGAACAACCAATAATGAACAGGAGGTAGCAATTTAGTAACTGTGCTAGGTTGAATATAGTCAATGTATTTATAAAACAAAAAATGTTCAAGTCTGTAGAATGCTAAACAGGTGCTACATGCGTTCCGCAGCTGTTTCATTTGAGTGCTGTTAAGGAAAATGTATCTATTTCTTAAATAAATGTCATCTGTTAAGTTATTATTATTATTATGGTAAGAGAACAGACACCAGTTTATCTACCAAATTACTGTTCTAGCTACTTTGTCTATCAGGGAGAACCCCCAGGAAGCTCAGTACACCTGACTACAACACTTAGAACATTCTCAGGTCCAGATATGATTGAAATGTAGGGACTGGTGCCTAACATACTTGCCCAATAGTATAAGCCTTAATAGGGACACAGCTCAAAACTTCAGTGCCAAATTTAGTGCAATTTATAAAGCCATATCATAAAGAATCAGCAGTTATGACTCCAAACACCATTCAAGAGCACTGAGTACAGAGTTTCCTGCTACAAGAAGAACCCCATGTGCTCTGCAGCTGTTCACAGGAACCTCATTGAATCCTCAATGTCTGACCATAGAATTTGATCTGTGCGTGTTGCATGTGCCAGTCATGTTGTATTCCAGGGACTTTGAGTGACTATATCAGAGCTCACCTCCACATTCCTAGTGGGGTTTTCATTTGTCCCCTCACCAGCTTTGATACTATGTATAATGTCACTTCCATTGTCACTTTTTTACTGCTCTGTACAGCTGTGTACAGCTTCTTTCAAGTACAACAAAAGAAGTACTTGCCCTATCCTAATACCTATTAGTAGCTGATACCAAGAAATGGGCTATAAAATTGTGTCAAGATGGTACAGAACACATAAATGTTTACGCCATCTTTTTCCACCTGCATTGTCTACTTGTTGGAGATGTGGTAAAGACTTGGGAACTCTGTTACACATTTTTTGGTTCTGTCCAAAGCTTCACAATTTCTGGACCGCAGTACCTGATATTTCCCAGACGTTCTAAGACTGCCAACCCAGCATTTTTCTATTATAACATAATAAACTTCAGTAAAAAAGTAAAAGAAATCTGTGATCCGACACTTAGTGACTACTGCTGTATCGTGCATCCCTACACTGTGGAAAAGAACCAACTATTGGCATGTGGTTAAGGAGGGTAAATTTAATTTTGCGTATCGAGGACCTCACTTCCATTGCACATAGTAACAGGGAGGGGTTTACACATATTTGGTTTTACTGGATAAAATTTGATTGTAAGCTAAAGCTGCTACTGTTTAATGGAATAATATGTCACTATATTACTGTCTTCATAGGAGTTATAGCACTCGTTGCTATAATATGTTATTTTGATACATATATCTGTACATGTGTATTAGACCATGTGAATATGCTTACATTCTAAATAAAGAATGGTTTTCTAAAAATAAATCTGATATTTTAATAAAGCATCAAACTGTCTGTATGCTGTTATAGGATCACATAGAGTCTCAGAATATTATATAGAATAAGAATAGCGGACATATTTAGAAAGATTCATAAAGCTCACATCATATACACAATGCATTTCTGTAGTTCTGCAGTATAACAGCATTATTAGAACTTCTTTATTCTTACTCCAAGGTACAGTTTTCCCAAGAATTTTTTTTTCCACAAAGCCACAACGCTGGCAAGCATTGCAAACCTTTTTGGTGTACGCCAAAACTACAATAACAACAAAAAACAACATTACCATTGTGCATTGTGTTAATGCTTATAAGCCCACATATCAAAATGCCAAAATGTCAAATCAACCAACAAAACAGTGTGAATATCAGGCATTTGACTTGATTCCTCAGGCCAAGTAAGCATTTGTGGTCAAAGTACAAAGCTACCCATTTCGACCACATCTACTTCTATCATAGGAACATGTATTTTAGATGTGAAACAACATTTTTAAACATAAATTGTAAAATTTTTTTTTTTTATTCTAGATGCCTTTAGCTAAAAGTTGATCTAAACCCTAAGTAATATTTTTATATAAACATTTTTTTTAGACAGTTTTTATCTTTTCTTATCCTTTTTTGCATCTTGGAGCTGTTGAACTAATCCAGCCTCATTTAAGCAATTTAAGCAATTCATATTAGCGCATATTAGCACTATGTATGCTGCCACGAGCACTGATCTCCACTGGGGAATACAGTAAAAATGCAGGTGCACTACAGGGAACTATAAGACAGTTATCTCAGGAATTGTCTATAAAAGGTAGTGATGGTTTTCCAAGACCATGTCAGAACATTGAGTATTGTGGTCTTGCTGTCACAGAAACTTGTTATTGAAGAAAAACTTCTGTAACCTCTTTAATTTTTTTCCAAGCAAAAATTTGTTTTTTTACCAGAAGATTATCTTTGTAGAAATATGTTTCATCAAAAGCAGAACTTTATTTTGTTGAATGTAAACACTTTTAAATGTTTTTGTAACTACCTTTTCATGTTATTTAGTATGATGCATCAATAACATCCACAGAACATATCAATGTATTTCAAAGTACAGCTACAATCACTTGTTTTTCAAACTGAAATTACTTACAAATCAGAATTGTATATACTGTATATCTAGTGGTTTCATTATACTATGATTACTAAAACAATTCAACATTTGATCTTACCTAAAATCACTTATATTGTATCCTGTTGTATTTCTGTATACAAATATCCTGATATACATGAAGAAAAATATTTAAATGCATGTGTAAGTGAGGGAAAGCCTGGAAGGGCTCACTGCACATCATCTGAGGTCTGGTAAGCCCTCAAAGCAGTAACTTTAACAAAGAACTTAAGAACTTCATGGTGTATTCATTCCAGTGGTCAAAATATATAAACAACACCAAAAATTAGTCAGGACATTTCTGTATTGTAATCTGATTTTCTGATGGCCTGATTAAGGTCAGATAAATATGGTATATATACATTTTCCATAATTATCTTTTCAGTGTCACAGATTCAATATCATAATATATAATATATTATTTTTTGATGGATAACATATATGATACAGGTTTTGGGGTTTTGCTTCTTGTACATTTTCTCAGTATCTTTTTAATGTACTTTCCAATTTTAAAGTTTACCTTTAAATTTAAAATTATACTTATCCAACAGTGATTTTCAAATTTAATTTTTTTTCTGAGCTATTTTGTGTAAATTTGTTTTCCCAAATGTATTTTTAATAATTTTTCAACAAAGAAAAAAGTTACAAATACAATAACAGAGAACCAAGAAAAAAAAGAAAAAACAGTCAAAGGAAACACACAGCAAATAAAAGAATAAACTAATGGGTTTATACGTGAACAAAACCAAAAAATGTGATGCAAAAAAAGACTTCGGAGCCACACCTCTGACAAGGCTATTTGTGCATGGGAAGATCCTATGAAGCACCTTCGGAGTAAAATACCAGTGCATTAGTATTTTGTAAGTGTTTTCTTTATATATAGTGCACAAAGATTTTCTGGGCTTGTTGCCAAAATTATTTCCAAATATTCTCCAGGAGTACTCTACCTAGGTTCCGTTCCCACTTTTTTATGTAGGCATGTTTTGTCACTGGGGTATTCGAATCCAAATGAATGACCCAGTAAATTCCTGAAATTAAACCTCTCTGTGAGGGTCCACCCACACACCATTTCTCAAAGGAGGTAGGTGGGGGAAATACCATATTCCTCGTTAGAGTTTGTGCATAGTGCCGGATTTGTAGGTAACTATAAAATGGGATACCTGTTACCTCAAACTGGAGGATCTTCTAATATGACAAACGTCTTCTCGAATGGGGTGTACTATCTGACCATAATGAAAGAGTAGACCTTCATGTCATGGGTGAGCCATGTGGCATGTTGTGCTGTCTGGTATAAAGAAAATATGTAAGCAGTGAGGCCTCTGTTGTCAGTCTGAATCTACTTTTACAGTGTAACCAAATTTGTTTTGTGAACTGCATTGGTGCCAATAAAGAGTGCTCAAGAGCCCAGAAGGAAGTGCTCAAGAGCATGGAGTTCGGGTGGATAGGTGTTATCCATAATTTCTCTAATTCTGTCCAACGATTAGAGGACTGCAGCATCAACCTGGAGGCCAGGAGTCTAAGATGCGAGGCAAAATAGTATTTAATAAAATGGAGCACATTACTGTTTTCGGGAGCCTATATTTCTTGTATCCCCATATAAAATATAGTACTGTCACCTGCAGTCTCTTAGGTGTCTTCAGAGGAACTTAATGTATTCATTGTAAGTATTCCTCTACCAGCTAACAGCAAGTAAGCTAAAGGCAGCAGAGCATCACCTCATTCATTAGGCTAAGTGAAAATGTGCTTGCAGATTGATAATATACTTTCCTGTGAACAGCCAAAAGATCTTGATTCAGATTACTGAATGCCCCCTCCCAGGCTACTGATCTGAAGATGAACCTAATTATTTTTTTTTGTATGTATGCCAAAGTCTGTAGGTAAATTCAAGCTGCCATGGTTATTTACAACCAGCTCTGAACAGAGAGCTATTATCGTTCAAGCATTGCAGGATAATGCAGATTGCGCAAAAACTTACTGGGTTAAAATACAGGTGCGAGAAAACTGCATCAGTACCTCTGCCTGCAACCTTAAAAAAATAAGTAACAACACCACTTACTTAAAAAAAAAATTCTCAATTATCACTATAGTGAAGGAAATCTCATAGGGACAGCAGTAAGTGAACGGATTCCAGGTATTTTTAATTATATAGCTGGATAGAATCCATGAAAGGTTATGCCATGCTAGGCTCATGATCTGCAATCTATTACATTTCAACATCCACACTTAAATCCTTTACAAGCGAAAAAAATAAATAAATGGTGGGTAACAGCTTTTGGACAACCGTGGATGGCACATATTTTCAAGTAAAAAAAGTTGTGCTACTTTCTGTAAAAAGAGATTAGAAAAAAAGCTATTTTAAAGTGGCCTAAAGTGTTTGAATTTGTAGAACTGAGCTTCATTGAAAGGCATAATGAAAAAATCTATTCTAGCTAACTTGTCACAGTGAGCTCTGGGTAAGGTCATCCACAGGGCAGTCTGAGGAAATGTGCAGATTGAGGCTGTCTACACCACACCTGGCTTGTGAATGAACAGAGGGCTTCATTTTCCAAGCTTTATGTTATGTAACCTTTACCAAGCCAAATGCAGTTTGCCAAGAAAACAAATATCAAATTCATATTTACAAAAGCAGCTTGGTCTACGTACATGCCAAAGTAAAAGAAAAACCCCAATACTACTCAATCATATTCTTTCTGAACTACTGGGACTAGGTAAACCTCATATATCCTAATTGAAAAAACAGTCCAGGGGCTATATTTAAAGAGACAATTTAGCCTTAATAAAATATTCCAACTTTAAGAGGTAAAAAAATAAAAGTCATAATATATGCTTTTAGAAATACTCAGTTTGTGAAATGTAAAGCTTAAAGGTAAAATTTAAAATTCATACTTATCTTAACATAAAAATAAATTCCAAAACTGATAGACCATATGCCTGCAGGGAACACAATGGCTGTACCCCCTCAAATGTATGTAATATGTTGTGGTAATTAAAGGTATGTAGTAATATAAACTTCTAATATCTTAATGAAGGGAACGTAATACAGAAAATGAAACATCACTGTTGCTCACATCTCTAAAATAAACTAACTTTAAAAACATTAATTTTAAATTATTAAGAATTATTTTTACTACTATTTTTGAGAAATGTTATGTTGGTACAAAATAGAAGGGATACAATAGAAGAAAACAAGTTTCCATAGAACAAACTTATCAAAAATTCAAAAGAGAAAAAAAAAATACAAAAAACAAAGGGAGAACCAGACAATGGCCCTAATTTATTAAAGTTCCCCAAGGCTGGAGAAAATACACTTTGAGCAGTGAAGCTGGGTGATCCAGCAAACCTGAAATGGATCTGGTCCAAGATTAAAAACATTTGCTAACAAATAGCTAATGACCTTTAGGAAATCTATTCCAGGTTTGCTGAGTTACCCAGCTTTACTAATGAAAGTGTAGTCTCTCCAGCCTTGGAGAGCTTTAATAAATCAGGCCCAATGATGGCAAATCAGAGTAAATATCCCTCCAAGTGAATAAACTGTTTAACCAAGTCCATAAACTTGTGCTAGAATTCCCTGGTAACTAAATTAACATAACCATGTAAAAAAAAATTGGTTTCAAACATGATAATATATAACAATATCACAATTATAGAAAAATGTAAAAAAGAAGTAAGGGATGGTGACAAAAACTAAAATAAGGGATTTGGTCATTCCCAACAACAAAGGAATTAAAATTGTAAGGTATACCATTTATAGATTCTGGGTTTTACTAAAAATGGTTAGGGCATATTTAAGCTTACAGGTAAGATTACCCATTATCCTATTAAGTTTAGTTTTTTATATATCAAGGTAGATAGACTTAGTGTTCCAGGCTTTACCAGGGCTACCTGGGAAGTCATAAAAACATATTAGACCGATCTGTTAAGTGTCTTGACCAGAGGTGATCCAAATCTTTTGAACAATGCCATATTGGGTGGCACATTGGCCAAGAGGTTAGCACTTAGAGCTTAGAGGGACAGCTAATGGTGCGACTATAAAAAATAAGTACAACATAATAATAATAATATCAGGTGCTGAACTAAGAGCTGTAACAGATGTGAGCAAGTAGAAAACCTACATCCCTGTGCTACTGGGCAAGACTACCATACATGCTCTGTTTTCACCCCTTGTCTGCAACCTAGAAAGCAAAGTGGGGATAAACCAGATTTATAGCATGAGATCCAATCTAGCACCATATACTGTCTTAGTGAAGATTTGTAATCGATCTCAATCAAAGTATTTTAAGAGATTTTTGATTAATAAAGGAAATCTTTTCCCAATCCTTCGATCTTAGGTAAACCCTAGGTGTGTTTCCCCAATCCTCATACAAGAGAGCTTGAAGAAGGGGGATGAATTAAATGCATATAAAATTGAAATTTGGCTCCTGGTGGCCTATAAGGACAGATTTATATATCAAATATTATTGGTTAGGAAAAAATAATATTAAATAATAGTATCTTTATAAATGCAATGTCAAACAAGCAAATGTAGCAATGCACCTTTTGTATTATTACCATCCTTTGTGTTTGGAGAAAAAGTGGGAAACACTTACTGCACAGTTTTTGCTTTTTTCAAACACAGTACTGTCATGGAACAGATGAACCATTTGTTACCTATAGTAAATGCAAATAGACTCTACAGGAAAGAATGACAGCATTTTCACAATTTCAAAGGAAACTCAGGATAGTCAGCAATGCACATCAACACTGCAGGGCAATGTCATTCACAGAAGTTTAAACAAGCTAATAGAGTCCTAGACATTTTATTAGCAGGTCACAACACCCTTCAGAACCAGTACAAGAGTCTTGTTCCCTTCCTCTGACAAGCAATAGGCCAACAAATTGTAAAAATGATATAGCAAACAATGCAAAGGACAAATGTTACAGTGTCACTCAACCAGATATGGGACCTGATCACACTATGTGTTTGCAGTAACAAATTCAAAATTGCAACTGGATCCCAGTTCATGTAGGTGGTTCCACCTACATGAATTCCATTAAAGTAGGTGGTTCCAAAATATCTAAAATGTATACTTTTCTAAATATATGTAAATCATATGTAAATCAATCAACTAAAGCTACAAGTCTCCTCTATGGGCAAAGTTCAGCAACCCTTTACCTGTGAAATTAATGTATTCACACATCTGATTGTATAAATATAAAATGGCTATGAAAGGCTTTTTGCTAATTTCCCTATCCCAGGCTGCTGATTGGATATCAAAAGGGAAACAGAGCAATAAAAAAAAAGGGCAAACGTGTTCTTCCCCCCTGTAAATTTTTATCCAGTGATACAGTGACAGTTTTGGGTAAAGTCAATTATCCCTATTTAATGTACAGCGCTGCGTAAAATGTTGGTGCCATATAAATGCTGTTTAATAATTATGCCAGAACAGCTCAAGATGCTCAGAAGTACTTCTATACTGGGTACTGCATCAAGAATATATTGGCATTTATACTAGCCATGAAAAATACTTTCAAAAAGTTTAAATTTTAGTTCTAAAAATTATTAAGAATTATTAGAATTAAATACATACTTTAGGGTGTTGTTTAGCCTGGAGTACTGTCAAAATAACAAATGTATAATATGCTATTTGCTTGTCATTTTCTCATGCACTATTTTACATACAAAGAAATGTAATATTCTATTATAAACAGAAGGGTAAAAGAACATGTCTTCGACAATATGCTATGTATCTGTGGGTACCAGACATTAATTAGTTATTCCAAACAAACCTATTTTATCCGTCAGTGAACTATTTCCCTGTTCCGATGTCTGAATCCTGCATTTGCTCAGAGTTTGAAATGATTTACTGATAATGTTTATGCTTACTATAGACTCTCTAAAATAGAAAATACCTGAAATAGATTTCATACATCATAGCTTTGAACTCAACACCGCTATGGCAGAAAACTGAAACTAAAGTGTAAAGTTCCCCTTATCAGCTCTACCTGCAGGATTTCTGCAGCCATTATCTGTCAAAGCTAAGGACAAAAATATCAGTCATTGCTAGCTGTTATCTCTATGTCTGTCCTCACTTTAAACCTTCTCCCACTACAGGTATCCTACCCACAGATCCACAATGCCGCATAAGAGGCTTTGGAATGAACTATCCTTTATCACCTGCTGATTCACTTGGATCTCATTACTGGGGAAAAAAAACAAAGAGGCTTGACTCAAACACATTTTGAAATAAGCTGTCAGCAAATCATAATTCTTATTTACTCTGTTTCTACTGAAATGATATGGTATTGCTATAAATATATATATATATATATATATATATATATATCATATCTATATTGAGAAAACTGAGCAACAAGTAAAACTGAGTAAATTGTTATAATTTTTATTGTTCATTTTTTAAACCTGTTGAAGTCAGATTTTGCAAGTTTTAATCCTAGAATGGTCTCTTCATATTCTGGGAATGTCTCCTATTCATGTGCCAGTATCTTTAGGCAAGGCTGCAGTGGATTTACAGGTACAGTAGTGTCTAAAGAATGCTTGTCTGACAGATCAGCCAGAAGTTTATTTTAGGGTGATTGATCATCTGTGGCAGTTGGAGTAGATTTAATATGTGTCAAATTGTATCTGGTTGCTCTGGTCAACCCGCTTTAGTTCTGGTGCACCTATTCTTCCACCTTTTTCTGTGTGCACCATGACTGTATTTCTGTCTATTGATAGGGTCTACCATTTTCCCTTGTGTATTAGTTGTTTAATGTTTTTGCCCTCTGATGCACAACTTGTGTTGATACTCATGGATAACTAATTATTAATATACCTAATGAGTTATTGACCAATGTCCATTTAGAACCACAGACTCCTCAGTCCTAAATGTGAGTGAAATCTGCTTACACTGATCATCCTGTTTCTCTGTTTTCTATTCCTTAATAGATGCCTGAACAGACCTTTTGATTTTGACCTATGGCTGGACCCCAACTACTGTTCATCTTTACTTGGTACACCATAGAATTAACTTGCATGACTCTTGTCTCAACCTCGTCTGTCCATCTAAGTCCTGACCCAATGTGAAGCATTAAAGCTTTCCCAAAAGTTAGGTAAAAAGTGCTGCAGGAACTGGTTATCAAACCTGAATTATGGCTGACTCTTAACTACTAGGTAAGCAAGTTGTAGATTTAAAGGATTACATCATATATATTGCTTCCATTGCAATCATAATTAATGATTGGCAGGACTGCATGCAATCCACTTTAATAGATATTTGTGGTGGATTGGGACAGTGTTTTGTATTTTCTGCCAATTTTAGCCATGTGTTTTTAGTGTTTTGATCCTCAGATTTTTATTGCCCTCTAAATCAGTGACCCAGAATAAGTAGAATAAGTATACAGCTTGGGTGTTCAGTAAAAAGTAGTTATTTGCATGCTTGTTACAGGTCTGTGACTGAAACTATTTCCATCATCTATCAGTGGTTGTTCCACTTTGACTATATAACATTATTCACATTTTTATGAAATCATTAAAACCAAAAACAATCTAAAAAAAGTGAGTACAAATGTAAATACATATCAACTAAATAACAAAACATTTTGGTAAGGAAATTGTACAGTTTTATACAGAGCATTACGTTGTAACATGCCCTGCAAGAATTTTTAAATTAATAAATAAAATAATGCATGGTTTTAAGTTTTTTTATTTGTTGCATGTTACTGGACCAGTATACAATATATTTCTATTAAAATATATACAAAGCCCAGTTTTAAACAGAAAATTCCTTAATTCACAGATAAATGTATTATGTTGTAAAAAATGAAATTGCACTTTAAAATATGTATACATCTTTAATTTAACATATATTCTTCGGTTTATATTATGTAAAAAGCCACTATAACTAACTAACTAAGCCACTAATTTAGTAAAGTAGTATAAAGTTTTTAGGTCAGTGTTTTCAACAGATCCTCCTTGCTCCTTCTTCAACTCAGTAAGTTTCTAAAACTGAACACAGAAAACTTTTGCTGATTCTTTGGCAGACCTTAAATCATCTTTAATCAACAAAAACTATAACATTTTATTTAAAAGTCTCTGAGCTTCAAAGGTGAGCTTTTCTTGTCTACAGTATCCACAGTAATATGGAAATGACTAGATCTTATTTCAGCAACTGGATGACAATCAAAAACACTAAAAGATTACATAAAGCCTTTTGGCTACCTTGGCAGTTATAAAGCACGCTTAGTTTTAATATAAAAAAATCTCCTACAACGTACTGTAAGCTTAAGCTAAAGTTTGTATTTAACAGATGTTATCTGCAAGCAATTAACATACCTGTCAGCACTTTTAAAACAGATTGGCCGTTTTCTCCTTGTATCAATCCACTCAAATATTGTTTGTGTAAACCACAAAGAAGTGTAATATTAACAGTAAAGCAAAGCTATAAAAAACCACGAGCTGCAAGAAGCACTTCTTTTTATGGAAGAGAAATCTGTATGCAAATTAAAACAAAATATGTCACAAAATCAGCTTAGAGTATTAGTTTCATCACTTTCACAGTCTTTGCTACTTTAAACACAATATATAAAGGCAGCATGTCATCAACACATCAGTAGGCAAATATTTACTCTGGCATCTCTGTGGTAGTTTAATGTTGTATATAAAGCTGAAATCGCTATCCAAACCATTAAAGTGAGCCTATCTTTAAAAAGTAAAGATTTTTACCTTTGCTTTCTGAAATCAGAAGCAAAGCTTTGCTCCTCTATTAAGTTGGCACAATCAGAACTAAACAAGGTAGGTCAAACATAGGGATCAGCTGCATGGAGCCTGCGGAGAATACTAGTGACTGGTCCTTTGCCCTAAACTTGCCTTTTTCTGTGCAGGTGCAGACTCAAAAATGGGGAAAGGTATATAGAGAAAATTCTACCTCCTGCATGCAGTGCACTAATAACAATTATTTCTGCCTAAGAAAATCAATAGACTAGTTCATATGAAGTTCATGGACTATGAAGTATGAAGTTCATAATATGAAGTTCATGGACTTCATATTATTCATAACGCAACTTTTTTTAAAAAAATGTTGCTGTATATTGTGTCAAGAATTAATTCATACAGATGTGTGCAGCTGCTGAAGTTCCACTTTAAGATTTTATATATAGCTAAAAATGTCAGAATGACCCAGAATGCAACAGTTCTGCCTGTTCCGCCAGTTACCTGTATAATATGGTGCACATATAGCACAAAAAAAAAATCCATTTCTAGCTTGTCTGAAACTAAAACATTTTGGATTTAGATATACTTAAAGCAAAAGTAGATACGCCATATGAAACCCACAGATACAACCACTAAAGCAACATTGCTATGTTATGTTTCTAATTGGATGAAAAATGTAGACAATCAAATGAGTGACCCAATATACATGTATGAGGTTAGCATCTCAGCTCAGCTCCAAGACAATATAATTTTTAAGCCACTAGTGCACTGTTTCTCATCCAGTGCTCCGTGAAACCCTAGGGTTTCTCCGGGGGTTGTTAGGGGTTCCTTGAGCAATGAGCAATTTGTGCCTCTCGGGTCAGATACCACTAAAAAAAAATATAACTTTGGTTATCCGCAACAGTAGCATTCGTCCCACGGGCCAGCAAAGTAAACAGGCATTCTTCCCATATTCTGAACTGTGGTTATAATATTATAATAGGGCTGGGATTCCCTGGGATCCAAAAGTTTTTTCAAGCGTTCTCCCATGATAAAAAACATTGAGAAAGACTGCACTAGGGAGTCCATAAAAGTGGTGTTTAAAACAAAAGACTCACTTCACATCTTGAAAACCAGAACCCTGGGAGTAGATGATGTTTTCCTATTTTTAAGCATCTATCTGATAGGCCAAACTAATATGGTATCCTGGTTTGGTATTATTGCAATACATATTTTGTTTACTTTTTGTTTTTTTATTATTATAAATTTTCTCATGGAGTCATAACAATGAACAACAAGTTAGCCAATTCTTACCATTATTTATCACTGCCATTAGTGCATCCTCCCTCACCTAAAGATCTGGCAGTCTGGCACTTTTCACAAACACTTCATAGACTGACAAAATGTACCATCAATTGCAATAAAGGGATTATGCTTTAGGTTTAACCAATCCATGAAAACAGATGCCTAGTTTTATATGCTTCCTGAAATGCAAGTTGACTTTACTATGGTATATGAGGAAAGGTTTATTATCTTAGCACTTAATATTGCTTGTCCACAGTTAAAATGATCATTGTTTTGAATGTGCAAATGCAATGAACACCTTTGGATGACATGGAATGAATTTTCTGATAATAAATATAGGAAAATATCAATCATATGCTGACCTATCTAAATGTATTTACATACATAGAGAACTATTTGTTACCTTTTTACTGTTCTTACAGCTGGCTTTAAATAATCTGAATTTATTACATTTACTACGGTAACATGATTCGTATATTATTATTAATAAATTGTATTTATAAAGTGCCAACAAAAAACATAGTGCTGTACTTTAAATAACGTACAGATACAAACAATGACACAAGAGAAGGAGAGGACCCTGCCCAAAAGAGTTTACAATCTGAGAACTAGAGATCAAACCAGAAAGAAGTCCTTTCATGTTGGTTGAACTAGTACCTGCAAAAACTGTTTTTGTAGCTACTGTTGACATGAGAACACAACATTTCTAAATTGTTTATAAAACTAGATCCTAAGAATGTGATTGTCAGAGCCTGAAGTATAGCAAATTGTTAGTAATGTCACCACGGATCACTAAACAACATTGGTGGACCACTGTACACATACTAGATTGTCACCTGATGATCACTCATTCCAGGGGATAATTATATAGCGTGTCTACAAAGCCTTGGGTTTTGGATTTTTGGGTAGGGTAAATGGTATTCAGGGCAGCTATGAGTGTGTTAGAAGTGACAGAGCCTGAATGAAATGGTGACAACTTGTAATAGTGTTTAATTAGTGCTGTCAGTTTTTTAATTATAGTGTTTATCATGAAGATATAAATTGAATCAAACAACCATATGAAATTATTAAAATAAAAGCAACAAAAGGCCAGGACTTAGACATGATGAAGTTATTTTGATTAAAACAGTAAAATTAAATTTGAGTAAAACAGAAAATTAAAAATTTGTGTTCATTAGCTTTGGATAGACAGAATGCATTATGATTAAACGTGAGATATGGTTGTAATCCTGGCTAACCAAAATTCCCAAATTTTATGAAATGTAATTTAGTGTCTACAATAAAAGGAATAAAAGCCCAACTCTACATGGCATAGGAAAATTCAGTGAATAAAGTTTACTATTGTTTTTTACAAACAGTGTACAAATTATACCAAAGTACTTTTTAATTTTACAAAACGACTACTTTCCCTAATTATTTAGTAGAGTATCAATCATAGAAGTGTAGCAGAGGTCTTTGTATATTCAATGTAATTATCTTACCTGCCATCAATGTAACATTGGCTGTTTATACATTTCTGAAATAATTAATATGCATAAGTATTAAACTATCCAAAGAGTATGACTGCTACAACAAATTATCTGATGATGCTACATATACTCACTCATTCCAGTTACAAAGCACCATAACTCAGAACTGAACATTTATCATTGACAAACATGTCCAGCTTAATTAGATGAATTCATAGAAGTAAAAGTAAAGGTAATGAAATGCAATGGTGAGTCAATGCTTATACACCAATCAGCCAAAGCATTAAAACCACAAAAAGGTAAAGTGAACAGCAATGATTATCTTTTTATCAGTGCACAATTTGGTGAGATACATTTAGCAAATAGGGAGTCAGTTCCTAAAGGTAATGTGTTAGATGCTTGTAAAATAGGAAAACATATGGATCTGAGCAACAATGAAAAGTCACATTATAATGTCAAGACTTTTGGGTCAGAACATCTCTAAAACAGCAAGTTTTGTGGGTTTTTCCTGGCATGGAATGAGTACCTACCATAAGTGGTCCAAGGAAAGAGAACCAGTATATAGAAGAAAAGATCCATGAATGAGCCCATCTGGTCCATCTCCGTAGAAGAGCTACTGTATCATAAACTGCTGAAAAACGTATTTTTGCCCATGAGAGAAAGAGAAAAAAACACAAAGCCCATGGTGACAATGGTCCACTGTCAAATTTTTTTACAATAACAATGTGAGAACCAAAAATGACCCATGGAGCATTGCAAGAAAATTACCTTGTGTAATGAATCACATTTTATTTAGTATTTATGTGAATGATGTCCCTATTAAACTCCCTGGCGGTCTGAATAATGAAGATTTTTAAATGTAAAAGCGTTGCATTTAAAAATCCTCATTATTTTAAATTTCCTGTCCTGTCTCTCCTACCTGCCCCATGGTCTAGCCCTCCAGCCTAGGACTCGCAAGCAGATACCGGCTGGCATCTGCTTCCCCTGGCCTTGCATCCCAAAGTTCACATGCCGGGCACGCAGATGCCGGCCAGGCATCGTGAGGTTACACAGATGCCCAGCCGGCATTGCCAGGGGAAGCAGATGCCGGGCATCGCTGGAGGATGCCACGGCCACTGCTGGAGGACGCCGCTGGAAAGTGGGAACCAGGTAGGACTTGGTAAACTCCCTGGCAATTCCATGCTAAGTGTGGCTCGGGTTTACCGCTTTTGGTATGGAAAATCTACCCTGAACCAGACTCAGGAATACCGCCAGGGAGGTTATTTGTACAGCACTGTGTAATATGTTGGTACTTTATAAATACAGTTTATTAAAAATAGTGAGGTGTATGTGTCATTTTCAGAGGTCTGGTGGAGTCCATACCTCAACTGATCAAAGTTGCTTTGGAGACAGTAGAGGACCTACATAATATACAATGGGTGGTTTATTGTTTTGACCGATCAGTGTATATGCTAAGACAGGCCTATATATATGTAAATATAGATATATAAATGGTTATATGAAACTTGTATGTCCCTATCAGGGATTGGGTTTGGACAGTGTTGTGCTAAGACATTGCATGAAAAATTGACTTGGTACTAGCATCTGAAAAAATGCAATACAGGCCTATTTTTGTGTCCCATCACCAATAGCCCAGGATGCAGAGCCACTTAAACCATTTAGGTAGTTTCCCAAGCTAGACATTTTTTCAGCTATCATTCTATTATTCTTACTATTCTGATTTATGGTATCTTTAGCCTAAAAATAACAAAAGCAGAAAGATCAAAATACATATATCCAGCATGGCTAAAGTTCGGAACAAACCTTGTATTATAGAGTAGTATTTTGCATTTAGTAATGGTGAAATATAATAACACATAATAAAATATTTACCAGATAAAAAAATAATTCACTCTAGTCCTTGTACAATATTACTTACCATGACCTTCAGGTTCCACTTTCTGTAGAGAAAATCCATATAGTTTTTTAAATACCGAATCAACCTAAATCATGACCATGTCTGCATCTAAAAACAGAGCAGTGCAAAACTAATCTGTACATACCACAAATGTGATTGCGTATAGTAACATAATTAAATTGAGTAATTCCCTATTTGACAAGTAGTGCTTGAAAGAACTGGAAGTTTGGCCACAGTGTAAACTGTTACTGAGGACCTGATGACTAGCTGACATTCCATTGTGAAATGATGGCACCCGATCTCTGTGGTAAAGATTGTGATAGCAACTGTTTTACTATTATTAAATGTGAATACAATTTCAACCACTTAGCTGTTTAAACACTTTGAATACTGGGCCCTGCTATAGATTTTATCTAGTTAGTTGTTGTGTACAGAGCGGATAAAGGAAATTTGCAAGCAATTTTCTGTTTGGTTTAGTACTTATAAGAGCCACTGAAGAAGGTCCAGGATGAAGAAGGTTCTGAGTTCTTAGAACAAAGATCTGATCAATGACATACAGTAGTTCATCTGCAGCACCGTAATCAAATGATGACTTCAAGTATTGTAACATATAGTCATTACATGCAACTGCATGTGTTCACAATTAAATCTACGATCTACTTTAGGGACAGGCACTGGGGTCACTACACATGTTTCCCAAACAGAGGATTTCCTTTTAAACATTTTATTAAAATACAGGTCCTATGGATGAAAAAAAGTTACCTACTAATTTTATTATTGACATATAGACATCTAATTACCAATCTACATGAGAATACAGAAGTATGCAGAAGGTTAATTGGTATGTAATCACACTACACTTACTTAAAAAATCTTTAATTTATGTCCGACCCAAACTTTCTCAAAATAAAATAAAATAAGTAAATAAAACACACAGTACACAAGCATATTTATACCTACTACTAACAGAAATAATATTTGTTGTTTTTTGTTTTTTTTGCATATGTTATATTTGTCAACAGCATTGTATATTTGGTTTCTAGTGCTTAAGTTCTTAAAACAAACTTGCTTTAGATAATATATAGCAAACTGATTAATTTGAGCTAATCGTAAGTATCCAAAGTCACAAGAAAAGTGATTGGATTTTCCTTTGTAAATTAGGAGCATTGTGTAGGTATGTGAATACCAAGCATCATTCTTGTTTACTAAACAAGCTATGGTGGTACTTTCCAAGTCAAAGTGAAGGAGTGGACACGGGTATTTGTGCCATGTTGCAGATGCTCTATCAGAACGTAGAATGCCTGGGGCCTTCAACCAAGAAATGTTTTACATTTGTTTTACTTACATTAAATTCTTTACAATTACCAGCTTTTCTCCTGAGTTAAAGCAAACCTTTTTAGTACATTTAAAGCTCTTTTTTTTAGACTTTTTGGATTGTTTTTCTTTTTTGTGAAAACTGCAGACACACTTTTATCTATCACTTATAACTGCATGTTCCTCATAAAGTCTCATCAACCTATTTCACTAAACTAAATTTATTAATACTGTTGAAGCAAGTTGGTAAATTGTGATAGACCTATCAGATTATCAATCAATCTTCTGATCTGATGCTGCAACTTAGCAGTAGGCAAAACAGTGTGTGATGAGTTAAATATGACTAATTGGCATCCTTTCAAGTGAGGTGGTAGCTAAAGGAAATCAAGGAGATGCCTTTTTACCTTTACTAGGAAAAAAAAGTTTCTCACTTGCACACAGCCAATCTAAGCAATTAGGAAATAGAAGTAATTTTGGAAGATAACTAGATGCAAGGAAATGCTAATTTCAAACATTCTTAAAATACCAATTATTATTATTATTACACAGTATTTATATAGTGCCAACATATTATGCAGCGCTTTACAAAGTCCATAGTCTTGTCACTAGCTGTCCCTGAAAAGGAGTTTACGATCTAATATCCCTACCATAGTAATTTGACTTTAATACAGTCTAAGGTCAATTTTGGGTGGAAGCCAGTTAACCTAAAATATGTTTTTTTGGAATGTAGGATGAAACCGGGGTTCCCGGAGAAAACTCATGTAAACGCGGGAAGAACCTACAAACTCCATGCAGATGGAGCCCTGGCCCGGATTCAAACCTGGGGCCTAGCACTGCAAAGGCCAGAGTGCTGACCTCTGATCCACAATGCTACCATGCTATCAATAAGTCCAATAATGCATTGCTCTTTCCCAAAGTATCCTAAAACCTGTTCCTTTAATCTACATAGTTTTCAGGATCAGCAGCAAATGCCCGAGATCTTGTCAATCCCGTTGTCCCTGACCTCATTGAGAACAAAAGCATATCCATGCTGGAGTAGTCATTTTTATTTCCATAGCTCCTAGTCAACACCATGTACCTATTGAGCTGAAGTCTGTTTGGTTAACATAACCCAGCCCCGCTCAGCTTAACTTTCAATGGAAGCTATCAGGAGCCTCACTGTCTCATGAGCTACACATTGCTATTGTGGCATGTAGCATTTTATGGGAACTATACCCATGACTCCCTGATGTCGTGTAGATCTGGTTTTATCAGCATTCAGCCTTGTAAAGGAAGATTATCTCCACAACCCAGCTTCCATCACTGTTATTAGTAGAAAGAGAGCATTTACTGATAAGTTTTCTTAGGTGTAATTCACTTGTTTGTTAGTATTTCCAAAACACAACAGTAGTTTAGTATACATTTTACCTAGAGATTAAAAAAATGACTGCTGACCAATACTTATGTGTGAGTTCAGTAGTACTTTCAGGTAGGGTGACAGAAACCCTGTCAACCATGCAAAGTGATTGGGTCTCTTTAAATTCCACACTACAAAAACT
Source organism: Pyxicephalus adspersus (assembly GCF_032062135.1). Lineage (NCBI taxonomy): Eukaryota > Metazoa > Chordata > Amphibia > Anura > Pyxicephalidae > Pyxicephalus > Pyxicephalus adspersus. The sequence goes on along the minus strand of NC_092861.1, from coordinate 86,051,511 downwards.
TCTTTTTCTGTTGAACTGTATCCAGGTATAGGTGGAATATGTGACCTTCTGGAACGATTCAATGAACTCTCACCTGATAGAGATGTCATCACTTCCTGCAACCTCAAAGACCAGCCAACACCTGCAGGAGCTGCAATGGATGAAGGGGCAGAAAGAGGTACCCTTTAATGCACCTCCCTTTAAGGATGTATATATTATTTTTAGTTATTTATTTATGTTATGACCCAAAGAAAACACACAATTCACATAATTTTGGCTAACAGATCTGAGAGTAACAGTCAGCAATTCACATCAAAATTTGGTTTCTTTTTTTTAACATTTTTTATTTTTCACGGAATATATCAAGTATTACCAGTATAAAGGAGGAACAGTATAGAGATAACATAGAGTAACATCAAATATCAAAATGGTGCAGATCAAATATAACAAAACAAAGGGGTAGGGGCAACAGACAGGGAGGAACAAGCAAAGGGCAGTGAGGGTAAGGGTAAGAGAGGGGGAGGGGGAACTTAATTTAGTGTGAACACAAATATAATTTGGTTTCTAAGAGAGCATATCTATCTTTTTCTATAACCAAAGATATGCACTCTTGGTAACCTATTTGTGAAAAAAATAGTTGAGGATCTGGATGGTGCCTAATACCTTTAATGTCAGCTGAACATGTCTGGTTTTCCAAAATATAAACTAACATTACCTTGTGGAGCCTTTAGTAATTTTAGGCTGAGAGGGCCTTGGATTCTTAGCCTTTGCAGCGCTGGGTCACTGGTTTGAATCTTTACCAGGACACTATCTGCAAGGAGCTTGCAGTTAGGTGGATTGACTACCACCTAAAAATTATCCTTGGACTGATAATGACATATGACTATGGTAGGAATATTAGATTTTACTCCCTTTGAGGGACAGCTAGTGATATAACAATGAACATTCTATTCTAAATCAATGCATAATATGTTGGCACTATATACATACAAGTAAATAGCTTAAGTAAATAAATAAATGGCAGTACCACTTTTAAACAATTTTGAAAAATGCAAAATGACATTCTGCTGAAGCACCTTGCCTGGGTACTATACACCAAGGGATACCTGCACATTTCTGTAGTGTTTGAATGACAATTATCACTTTCATTCCTTTCATGATTCAAAGCTAAAATCAAATTGTCCGGTCATTTCTCGAATGTATTTCGTGAGGGGCTATACAGTGTTTTTCCTCTCTAACTTTGGACCATAATGGTAATACTGACATTTGGTGCTATTATAACATAGTAAATTGGGAAAGGGATAGGATAAAAAAAGAGAGAAAATAGGCTCTTTTTCTAGCACTAGACTAGAGCAATTTAAAATCAATCAATTTATTAAATATTAAACAGAATAATTTACAAAACATGTTAAAATGAACACATATATGATATCAACAATAACTCAAGTTGGTTGTTAGGGAAGCGTTTGGTGAACTTGTATCAAGGTAGAGACCTAAGTTCAATGTCCCAGGTGTAACAGAGCTTTACAATTGTATTGTGGCAAGTCTCTTCTCCGACGCGTTTCGCCTGAGTAAGGCTTCCTCTGGGGGACTTAAAGACTTGGATACAAGGACTTTAGAAAATGATAAAACACTGTGTTAGGATTATGTACTCAATAGATCAAACAAAGTAAATGGATACTAGATAGATCAAAATACATACTTTTGCAAGGAGATGTAGTAACATGTTAACTAGATAGGAATATGGTTTCCATAAAGAGAATTGGACAACAGTCAGTATATTCAGTTCATTACTTCTTAGTGAAACACTCATAGAGTGTGTATATAGTAGCATAAATTTATAGATTTGATAGTTTATAATTTATTAACATACACTGTGGAGTACACTAGACAGGCGTCTCATGCTGGTAGTTAAAATCATTATTATTAAACCACAGAAAAACACAAAATTTCGTTGTATAAATACTCTTGAAGCAAACCGTTATTTTCAGTAGTCCTTGCAGACCCTGTCCTTGCATAGTAGCACAATAACAGAAGCAACTGAATGAGAAAAGTAAAAGAAATAAGTAGATTACAGCATTAAGAAATGCTATCACACAGCTCTAGTTTAAACCAAGTGGGATCTTCACATAAGTCCATTCATTCAATAGGAAAAGGCTTTATTTCACACTTTGACAGCACAGTCATCACCAAGCCGCTTGCATTTATACAAGTGCTTTGTTATAGCTATAATATTTCAAGTAGGCAAGATAATCCAGCTCAGCATTAAGTCATCAAGTCATCTGCCTTGTTCCAAAACTGAGCTTTAAAATTAAATAACTAGGTCACGTTTAGTCAACTGCAATCAGTAATGAAATTTCTATACACAAAAGAACAGTATGATGTGCCTCAGGTAATTCCTATGTTCTGTATTTTTAAAATACCCCTTAGGTTAGGGGATCAAATGGCAGCAACTTTTTCCCACATCATTGATCAACAGCAATCAATCATGATCAGTCATTTGGAAAAGATGTCAAATTTAGTTTGTTGTTCAGGCTTTGTAAAAGTAAGTGTTTGGACAGGCCTAAGAGGTGTTAGACAGGAAAGACAGCAGCTTCTAATCATGTAGTGTCACCTATTAGATCTGGGAATATCACATTTAAAAGGTGTAAATAGGATGTTCCTATAATCCATTGATTGATTTGTTTCTGCTTTTTCTTTGTCATAAGTGGTTAATGACTTGTAAAATAGTACACAGGGAGATTAACATTCTACAGCATTAACTGCTTTTCTGTGCCTTATAACCAAGAATAGGCTTTTGTTATGTTCCATTATCAGTTTTTGCCAAGACAAATATTTATTCTCATATGCTATATATAGAAATGTTAAGAATATTTTCAAAAATGCTTTCTTGTTATGTATTTCACTTTCATTGTCAGTTTCCCAAAATAAAAAGAGCTTTATTAAACTGTATGCATTCCTGTAGCTTTTATTTTTGGAAAGAGTAAAGGAGGGTGAAACCCCCTGTGCATTTATTTTTGCTGTTTGTGTTCCACTGCTCTCAATTTTTTAGCCGACAGATGCAAATGGTGAAAATAAATATTTACAAATATCAATATTTCTTATTACTAAACTCACAGTTACTAAATTAATGATAAAAAAATATTCCAGATTGGCAACAATGGAAAAGCTCATTTTTATACAAAATATTTTTAATTATAAAGAAAATATCCAATGTTTTCCTATGACCCAAACCATTACTTCCCAAATGTAGGTATAAAAAGACGTCAAATTTGTCATGAAAGATAAAAACAGAGAAAAAAATTCTTCCTATTTCATCCAGTTTTTTACCAACCGAAAAACAGTTTAGTGATGTGAGTCAAACCCAAAGTGTTCTATATAAGTTCTTCTCATTTCCAATTAGTGAGCCCAAAAAATGAAGATGTGCTTCACAACCCCTATAATATTATTGTGTCCTAGAACAGTGGTCGCCAACCTTTTTGGACCCACAGACCACTAAAATTATCGGCTCCGGACCACACATGCATGGGGAGCCTGGTGTCCCTCAAAGGGGAAGAAACTTCCCCCATAGTGATGTCATGATACCAGAACCCGCCCAGTCCCCCATTGCAGGTCTGAGCCTGCGGTGGGAGAGTGGCTGGGATGTGTCTGTGGTACTTCCCTGAGCTTGCGATCCCTACGGGGGACATCATGGTCTGCAGTTCTGGCCAGTGCGTCCCCCCAGTGGGGTCCTTCTCCTGACCCTGCTCGAGGGTGCACCGGTCAGAGCTGCAGACCACCAAAAGTTTCTTGTGGTTGGCGACCGCTGTCCTAGAATAACAGACAAATTATGGTGAACATGTGTTTTCAAACATTTATATCTCCAACCAAAAATCCCTTATATTTAAAGATATGCAACCACAAGTGTTGAACATGGACAGAGTTAAATTTAAACTTTGTCAACAGAATGCTATCCTTGCAAATAAAAAAGCAACCATTGGAAGTAGGGCAGTGTTAGGCTGTGGTCAGCACCAGTCCTCAACAGAAACCAGTTCCCCAATCTAACACTGCAGTCTTCACCTTTAGCAAGCCCCCGCTCAGCCTCGAGAGACTGATTTGAGTCGAGAGGAGGTTTGACTCGAGAGGAGATTTGAGTCTCCTAGCACTCAAAGTATACATGCCTGAAGTTCCTTTTCTTTGTTGTCACAATTTCCTGGGTGGACCCTGCTACTAGACATCCAAAGACAAGTGCCCACTCTATAAACAGCAAGACAGAATACACAGGGCTGGAGTGTCAGTGAAGGTGTAAGGGGTTAAGAAAGGGAGGTTATATTTTTACCAGAGATCAGTTTTAGGATGTTCCCAGTGTTACTTATGCCTATTGGAGAGCAAGGAAGCCTTTTAACATCAGTGATCTTATAATGACAAGTCTTGTTATAGCAAGAAATTGGGGCTTATAAAAACTAGGAAACATCAGTCTAATACTGTAGGCAGATTGTAGTTTTTATTGCATTTCTATTAGGAACAAATTTTCCTTGTTATCCAGAATTTATTGGGAAAAGGAGGATTTGAAGGAAAAAAAAAGGTGTTCTGTGTTCTGCCAAAACATATTGCATTCATTTGTAAAATGGAGCTAGCTGCAGTGCATGTTGATATTTGGTACAAAAAAAAGTTGAACACATTTGTGTCGAGATTCAATAAATTCTCACCAAACGGTATGAGAAGACTTCTGTTTTAGAGGACTGGATTCAGTAATGAGTCTTAGGTACCCCATTGAGCACTTTGTTACAAACATTTGCAAAGAGTTAGCACTCTGTTAAGACCATTCTAACAATCTGCATATGTTAGTTGAATATATTTGGGCATAAAGATGAAATGGCTGAAGAAATTCCAGCATACTAGAAATCTTATCGAAGATCGTTCTTAAACAGAAAAAAAATAAAGCCAAAGGTATTGCTAGCAAACAATAGAAATCTTACAGGAAAATCCATTTCCCTTTACTTGTGCTAAAGTCAGTATATTAACGTTCCCCATAATGTTTCTCCTGATTTGCCAAGTCCCAGGGGCCACTAGGGCTCCTCAAGTCTGAATTTTGACCAAATTCTTTTTCGATAAAGTGAAAAAAAAGGATGGAGCCTTTGTCTAGTTTTACTGTGATCTATGTTCCTGTAATTCTCACTTCATTTTAAAATGGGAAATGATGGAGAAGCTCTCATACAGGGACAACTGTGTGTTTAGCAGTTTGAATATGGTTCAAAATTTGGAGTAGATACTTGTGACATTCAAAAAGTGATGAAAGGGGATTCAGCATACTTTGTGCAACAAGTACTGTACACATTTGAACATAGAGTATATAGTACATAATGTGTTACTTTGAGGTGCTATGGTCTTGGCTAGCACTCCTGTACCCAAAAAACAGTTATTACACGTATCTACAGTCTGACCTAGTAACATCAGTGGACCTCTTTACCCTGAGGCTATGTTCAGACTGGTGGTGGGGTTGCAGTGCAGTTACTGCGTCCTCATGCCAGTAAACCACTGCCTCAATGAAGTTACTACATGTAGTATCTACCAGCTCAGTAAAAAATGAATGGAGGTGGCAGTGAGTGCTGCAGTACTGCCCAATGCCCCTCTCTGGCAAATCTACAAATCTGCAAGGTTCTGCTGAAGCTCTGAACTTGTCCTAAGGCTGTAAGCTGATCCTAAATACTGCAGAGAATTGCACTATTGAATGATGTAGCCCCATTTTGCAGAATTATGTGAGCCCGATAAAAGGTGATGCCTTGTCCATGGAAGCTCAAATGAAGTGAAAAAATATGATGGGCATCATTCATCCTGTAAAAGAGATGGGGAAAATCAGTAGGCAGGTGAGTTCATGAGGTAAAACATTGGAGAGGACATTTTTATTTTATATATTGTTGTCTTCTTTTCCCAAGCTAGAATGAGGCTTTAATTGCATGTTTGTGTATCATTACATAATGTGTAAGGCCAATACTACTGCTACTGCCAATAAAAAACAAACAATAACTGAATTCATTTTATTCTAAGTCATTTTAGGTCAATTCTTGGTAATAAATTAGGGTTGGCATAGGAAACATAGACCACTGAGGTTTTTATAGCTTTAATAACATGCAATGTTTGCTGGAGCCTAATATTAAAATATCTGGAATAAAAGCCTAATTTTATAGAATTAAATAGAATACATTATATATGTAAAACAGCTGTTTTATAAACTTTAAAAAGTCAAAAACAATGTAAAATTATTCTTCAAACCATGGTTTTCTAATAATGATGAAGTTTAAACTGCCTACATTTTGCCTGCTCTGGTTTTTGCCATCTCCACTCATCAGCATGCTAATAAAATTGTTCAATAAAACATTTCTGTTTTCATGTCTAATGATCGACCACGTAACATTTAGGGATCTATTTATGAAGCAGAAATTCTGACATGTACTGAAACATTGGTGGAGGGAATGTTTCAGTGAATGTCAGATTCAATTTATTATAAATAGACCCCTTACAGTCGGTTTTTGCGCTCTTCTATGTAAACCAGGTCAACCATTGATGTGGGAGCGGACTGCAGGGTGCTGTATATGAAAATCAGACTTGTAATAACAACCATATATTGCTAAACCTCCATGATTGATAGAACTGAAATCCAATAAATGAAGCTAGATGATGCTGTATGTCAGTCAGGAAATAAAATGAACAGAAGTCCACTCTCTGCAAGGGTAATGTTTTTTTTTTGTTTTGTTTTTCTGCATCTATTCACTTTCTGCCTACAGACACAACAAGTGAGAACAAATATTGCTGAAGTAAAAGAATCTCTACGCTAAAAGAAACTCTACCATTTTTGCTTTCTTTTTTTAGTGAAAATAGTGGGATTTCATGTCATATACTTTCTGGCCCTGTGATAATGGTCTTCCCAGCAGGCACATGGAATGAGTTTACACAGTGCCCCACCCTACCCCCCCCAAAAAAAGTTTAGACTTCAAATGTACTTAAAATGACAGGTACCTATCATTTGCTACAAGAAGGTATTAGGGGCAGTGTTGTATGGTAACCCACAGTGATTACTGAGAAATACTGATAATTATTTGTCTAATGGTCCCTTCCCAGTTTGCCCCTAATTTGAGCAGAGCCACTGGAAGCCACGAAATATTATATACAGGTATCCAGGTACCTTTATTTCAGCTGTCAGACTTTTATTGCATTTTAAATTTAAATGTGGTAGTGCTCATCAAATACACACATTCAAATGCAAAATGATATCTGGCCTGCTTTGCCAATGGATACAAATCCATTGTAATAATATTACATTTTGTCCACAAAAAGCAATGCATAACAGGTCAAACAGATTTTCAAAAATGTCATCCACACTACATTATTAAAATGACTGGGAAGCAGTGCTTTCAGTCCTGTGTGTTATTTTTTTGCTAGAATACAGCTCACCTCTCTATCACCATAACATTAGGGGACTGCTTATGATTACGGTGCTGCAAGCGCTGTTAGCTTTCTATAGGAAGAAAGGCGCTCACTGGATTTGTGGTATATCTAGTAATATTTTTCTGTATTGCAGCATTGTTAGAGATAAAACATAGGAAAATGTATTGCCGAGGTGTACAGGATATATGTATATGTATATATTTTGTTTAGTTTGTTCAAATACCACACATAAACCATATAGACTATTTATTCATTTATTCTGTTACTCAATTTCTAAAGTGATAGAAAAGGGAACTGGAAACGGGCAGTGGCAGCACTTGCCCTAAAAATGATTGGATGATCAGTTGTGAGATAATCATGTCCTCCAGCAATTGTTTGGTAAACTGGCTGGTAGCAGTGGAAGGTTAGACCCCCTGGGAGAGTTAAAAATAAGTCTTTGGAATAAGAAAGTGATTAGGAAACTGGTACCCCATATAGTTATGACCTAAGCCATAAACTCCCCGGGAGACTCTGCCATCCATGAATAAAAAGGAACCCTGCAGCTACCCAATTCAATGGCAGTTCTATATTGTGTTCTGGTACAGGTCATATACACTTACAGAGTGCACAACACCCGTAATTGAAATTGTACAGTTATAAGGCTCTCTGCTGGATACTTTCCCAGGGGAAGACAGCTATTTAACTTTTACAAGGACCTCTGCTTCCTCTGTATCTTCAGCAATAGCTTTCTACTTTTAACCATCTGATTGTATGCTGTTCCTTATAAAAGACCTTATCATCAAGACCTAAATAAAAACTGCTTCTCAATACCACTAGCTTTGGTGAGGGCCATTATAGTATTTGATTACAGCTGTTAAAGTTACTTGTCAGTATTCTGAAATGTGGGGATCCTTGGAAAGAACTTTCTGTTAACATTCACAGAACCGCACTGTTATATAACAATGGAGCAATCCCTCAAGAGCTGCCAAAAGAAAAAAAGATTTATAAATAAATGATTTAGCTGAATAACTATGCTCCTTATAAGAATTAGTAATGAATACTCTTTACATCTTCACAAATCAAGATAAATCAGACAATGGGCACTGATTTATTAAAGCTCTTAAAATCTGGAGAAAATACACTTTCATCAGTGAAGCTGGGTGATCCAGCAAACCTGGAATGGATTTCTTCTAAGTCCTGGATCAGATCCATTCCAGGTTTGCTGAATCACCCAACTTCACTGATAAAAATGTATTCTCTTCAGACTTGAATAGCTTTAATAAATCAGGCCCCATGTGTCACGACCAGTGAAAGTAAAGATTATTATCAAACAACATTGTGTTCCAAGCTTATGCACACTGTACAGATCTCCTTGATTTTTGAGGATAAGACCCCTCTCCATTTCATTCTGCATCGTCACTTGACCTCCTCTGCAATCTTTGCCCATCCCTGTCAGCACTGGAAAAAACTGTTACAACAATAATCGACTTTTGTAGAAAAAGCTTAACCTTAGTAAGTAATTTATAATTGTTACATAATAATATAATTGATATTTAATTTTCATTCAGTCTTTAACAGTATACTACTGTATGACTGTGAATACATAAGGCTACTATATAACAATCATTACATATACATAGGAAAGCACATTAAACAAAGAATAAAAAATCAAGAAAGACTAGTAGGTTAAAAGTGAAAGGACTCCACATACATAAAACCCATGCTGTTATATAAATTCTAGTTCAGCATTTTGATAAAAGACAACTGTGTTGTTTAGGTCTCAAAAAGTATCTGCAATCAAAATTTTTTAAACTGTGGGGAAGTCCCAGAAAAGTCCAAATCTCCCTATAGTACATGTGTGAAATCACACCCAGTACAGTTTTCAATTGAATGGTGGCTATTACAAAAATCTGTCCTAGCTTCCCCAGCTTCTACTCTTTGTCTTGGTGATAGAAAGAGGAAAATAAGGGGCAAATTTTCCCAATGTTACGATTGTAACACTGCTAGAAGTTCCAGCCTGTTGAAACTGAACCCAAAACTGACATAAAGGCCTAACTACAGGTTCATGTTAAATGGCATTTCTTGGTTAAAAGTGATCAAGATTCCAATCAGATATATTTGACAGTTTATACATACAAGGTACCTTGAGTATTTTTCTAAATGATATTTACCAACACCAATCAATCCACAACCAATCAGAACCCAAAAAATTGGTTTCCAATGATCAGTTAGCTGCTGAATCCTTTCAGATCCGATTGTTTTATGGGATCAGAAGTAGAAATCTGTCCATATGTATGTAGGCTATGTACACACATGTAACTATTGTCATTGGAAAGGATCTTTCACGATCCTTTCAAACGACTAATGACTAGACGATGCATGAACGAGTGCTGTCCATACATCACCTTCTGCTCTATGGAGAGGGGAGGGGGAGAACGACGGAGCGGCACCCATTACGATCGTTCGCCATCCATCGCCTGTGGATCTGCCAAGACGGCCATTCAGACGATGGACGACAAGCGTTGTACACATGTAAGATTATCATCCAATATCAGCCCTGAGCCGATTATCGGACGAGAACAATTGCACATGTGTAATTGTAGCCTTGGGCCATTTAGACTACATAGGGTTGGGAGGCGTTTGGAACCACTGTTTGTTTTGCAGTTTGTCTTTGTTTACAATATCTAGATAATGGGTGTCAAAGAGAAAGGGAAGTTAGGGAACATTTCTTTAATGCTTTAGGTAACCTTAATCTTTATTGGATTCACACAAAAATCCAGACCTGTCTTTCCCGATTCTATCTAAAGCTGTACTTTAAAGCTAAATATACTGATATAAACACTAAATGTATTTCTGTTAATTCAATCCCAAAATATACATATCCCTGTCACACAACAATCCCAAATTATACCACTTACAGTTATGCAATTCATTAGTGTTCTCTGTCCAACTCCAATCAGTTGACTTGACAATAAAAGAGCAGCAGCAGACTGCTAAGATCATCCAGTACTCACTTTGCTCTCCATTTAGCATGTTCCTAGTTAACACATTCTATACAGAACAGCCAATTGTCCTCCCCTCTCTCTCCCAGTCTCCCAAACCACAATTAGGTACTTACACTGGTGAATTTAAACATACATTTAATGATTTATGAATGAATATGGAGCTATGTTTATTTAGGTTTTATCTGTTTAGAGTTTAGCTTTAATTTTGTTTTGTAGGATTTTACTAAAGAAATGGTAGTTATTGCACACTATTGTCAAGCATGTATTTCATCTCTGATCTGAAGCAGTAGGAAAAAGAAAACAAAGAGATGAATAATTATTTTAAGCATATGTTACCATGCCAGCAAAGTTTGTGGTTTTCTTGATATTTGCAGATCTGAGGATGTTCCTGATTGCTAATCTGTTTCCCAATGTTGCATTGCTACCATGAGGAAAAAAAGGACACAATGCAGGTGAGAGTAAAAGGTACCTAATAATGTTTTTCTGGGATTTTTCTAACATTTGATTTTTGAATATGAAGATGAGGATAATGTAATATTCTGAATGAAGCAGTAAATCTGACATTCACTGAAACATTCTCTGATGGAGATACTTCCAGGTCCAGGTTAGTTCTCCGCCGGGGATTGTTTCATTGATTGTCAGATTCACTGCTTTATAAAAAGTTTTTTTTTTTGCTGGTGACAGAAGGAGTATTTGTAATAAATTATAAAAAAAAATGTAGTAAGTAATGTAGCAAGTAATCTCCTTAAACTCTTGTTAGAAAGTTACCACATTAGAGTGGAGTAGTGTTCTACTAATGATGATTTTCCTGTTAATATTAAGACACCTATTTATGTGGTCATAATTATACAGAGAAATGCCTCTTCTCTACCATCTATATGAACATTCTGTGCCTGACAGTATATCTACCACTGCTGACTAACCAAAGGGGAGCAGATAGGGGGGCTGATGTGATTGTTTCAAGCCAAAATGACCACAAGGAATCCTGGTTGGGAATAACAAGACCCTAACCATTCGCTAGGTAAGATACGCCACATAAAACGAGAGATGGAATTTGAGTAGATTAAGATTACCTAAAGCATGTTTCCTGTTGTACAGATGGCTGACCTCTGTGTATCTCTTAAATGAAAATTATTATTTAATAAAAATACAAGCAATACAATAACTTGGGAGTAATGGTTGTTTGGAAGAATTTGCTTTGCATGCTAATCATCTTTTTATTATTGGATTACCTAAGACTAGCTTTAGTGTTAGCAGTGTAAATATTTGGAAAGGTCAACATCTAAGTGAATAATACATTTGTAAAAACCTTAATGGAAAGGTGTTCTATTTAAGAAATGTTTACTAGTGCAGCATTGTAACAATTTTAAAAAATGGTATGTTGTCCTTTAGGAGTTGGATTCAAATACTTGGAGTAGTGTTTGTATATACAAATATTAGAATTATTTTGCAACACTCTTGTAAGTGGTCCCATATCCAGTTGAAGGATTCTATGCTATACTAGTTTGGACTTCCTGTGATTTTCTGTCTTAGTGATCATTTTCTATTAATATTATTAAACATGATTTATATAGTGCCAAAAAATTATTCAGCTCTGTACATTAAATAGGGGATGCAAATGACTGACAGATACAGACAGTAACACAGGAGAAGGAGAGGACCCTGCCCCAAAGAGGTTACAATCTAGGAACAGTTTTACCAAAAAAAAAAAAGAATTGTCTACCAGTAAACAAAAGAAGATAAGAAATAAAGGACTTGTAGTTCTCTTACTCACTACTGCATGTTGGCAACACTTCTACAGTAGATCTGCTTCTACTGACTTTGACGGGCAATTTGTGGTGCATATAAGTGTCATGCTGGTTTCAGAAGACCATTTGGTGTCCTAGGATGTTCCTATGATGGCTTACGTCACCAGTGCTGTGTGTTCTAGGTTGACAACACCCTCCCACTGCCTTTTTTCTCTATAGGAGATCAGCAATGGCACCCTAGGCTACTCCCTATATTTAAACAAATGGACAAATGATCTATGGTAAAGATGATAGTTGGTAAAGCAGGTAACAATGAGACAACATTTGATATTTTTTAGTTCACTTAACAGAACATTTCACAAGCTAGTAAGATGCAAAGAACTGTATTTTTTTAAAACAAATTTTAGGCCCAACTCTACTGAAAAATTCTGGAAAGGGAGAGAGAGCATTGAACAGTCAAAGTGGTGTGTCCAGGTGGACAGAACTGGGAATTCAGGTTGACATGGAGGTCGGGTTGTTCAACACTTCAACAACAAAGTCTGTGCCTGATTCACACCACTGGTCTCCATCTACAATGAAATGATGGAACTGACCCTTTACTATTATAACAGCCGACAATTAGGAGATTATGGTTTTAAAAATAAAATATCTAAAAATAATTAATATCTTTAAGTATGTATGTTATAAAAGGTACAAGATGAGAATATGTTAAGAGAAGAACCTTTAAAACATGTTTCAAGGCTATCCAATTCACCTTTCCAACTGCAGTGCTTTGCCCCCATGCGTTCTACATAATGAATCCTGCGCTTAATTTAATCTAGTCATCAGAAAGTCATGGATGCATAACTTTTTTCTGTTCACCCACATGATTTTTTGTAATTTAGTCTGATCTCTTGCTCTTACATGTGCGGCCTCATTCTTTACAAGAAGGGAATGAAGTGTGAACCAAACCCTGGAAACCATTTTGTTTTATTTGACTGTGCAGTAGGTGATATATAAGTAAGACAATCACCTCCAGCCAGATGAGTGGAACAAATGAAAGGATTCATGGACAAATGTCTTTCTTCACCCTAGCTGATTAAGCATGTCTGAATAACAAAATGTTCATTTCCATCCCTTTATGATTTATTACATACTGTGACTGACAAATTGCTTTAAGAATGTAGTCAAGTCCAGGCATTGATTTACTATACCATAGTGACAAAATATTTTCTGTTTATATGATTCAGATAGGAATATGTGAGCCATAGTCCCCTTATTTTTCTATGATTGTCATTATGACATATGGTTGTAACATATATGGGCATGCTGATATACTTGCTTGCTCTGCTTTTTTTTTATAACATTTTATAGACAATGTTGTATCTTGGGCTAAGTTATCAGATAAAACCAAGAATGACTGCTTTGTATTATAAACCTATTTTTTTAATTCCTGACATTTTTTTTTGCTTTAAAAATAAAGGGAAACTTTCTGAGACTAAATTGACAAGAACCATTGTCTCTACTATAAGATTCCTCTTTTTTGACTTTTTGGTGACCAAACAAGATTTTGGATTTTCTATCACTTTTAGTCCCACTGACAATAGGTATCTGGACACATAGAGAAGATGACACAAACTACAATAGCAGGAACACAAGCTACCATAGATGTTCTAACCATTACCACATTTCCCAAAAGTTAAAAAAAAGTTTGGCTATATCTAAGGACAAGTAAGCTGTACTTTATAACATTATATTTTTAGATTTGCTTTAAGTAGACTCTACCACTTGAATAACTGTATTTTCAGGACAAATCTCTTGTCTGGCTTTCCCGTCACTATTACCAGCAGTTACTGTCTATCAAAATGACAGCTGGCAATTGCTGTCAAAATGTAGCTTCTGTGTAAAATGACACTTGTAGACAGTTTTCAAGTGTCATTGAGTAAAAATGGTGTAACAATCCATTGTTATTATTTTTAACATGTATTTATATAGCACCAACATATTACGCATAATATGTCCATAGTCATCACTAGCTGTCCCTCAAAGGGGCTGACAATCTAATGTCCCTACCATAGCCATATGTCATTAACATATATAGCCCACACAGCAAGTTATCAATCCTACTATAAACGTGCATTTTCTACTTTTATTTATAGGCTTGTTATAGGCTTGTTATAGGCTTGCCTAATGCTTTAAATGCCACCACTGTTCCTCATTCTCATTTTCAGCTTGATGAAAGCTAAGCATTGGGTACTCATAGTAAGTTTTATACTTTGGTCAGTATGAGTAAAAAAAAAACAATTTCGAAATATCCTCGGAGTAGGCTAATAAAGAAGCTATAGAACAGGTGACTGTAGTTTTAGAATTTTGCAGAATGGTCAATAAAACCAAAATAGAAACTTAACCACGAATTGTGCACATCTAGGGTTTTCTCACAGCACAAATAGCTTAGATGTGGTTTTTTAAGTAGCAAAACTTCTCAAAGTATTGTGTTGTCTATCGATAAAGCTTGAGAGGTAAATATGCATGTAAAGTACATTTCACACAATTTAACATTGATGCTAATCTGATGCTTCCTATCAGCAGAACCATAAAAGGGGATCTTGTTTAGATTCTTGTCCTTGATGTCTTTATCACCACAATTTGCATAAACTCCTTGATTTATTTCAAAGAAACAGCTGTTCCAATCTGATAAAAAAAAAATTTTGTCAGGCATAGAGGTTAAAAGTTTATAGATAGGCAACAGAATAACATAACCTACTGTTAGATTGTTTCTAGAAACAAAGGCATAACAATATTCTTTCTTTTAAGGGATGGCAAAACTATAAAAAAACATTTTCATCTAAATATACATATAGGATAATATGTACTTCTAAACTGAGTGCCAAATAGATTTAAAGCATGTAGATGAGTGATCATTGTCACTCATGTGGATTCTCTGTGACAGTGGTTGGGTTTCCCATCATTGGTAGCATCCAATATGACCCAGGTACAACAACTTTACCACTGTTTGTAACAGCCAGTCATCATCTGTTAGGTGAATGGGTACTCCCCATAAAATTAAAAACAAAAATACTCAGAACATGGGTATAGACTGCAATTATTTTTTTATTAATTGAAACACACACATCATTCTTTTAATATGTACCTTTTATCATTTAAAATCAGTCCTTAAGCTCCAGCCCAGTGGTATTGCCAGTTGTGTAGGGATCACCAACCACAGCAGTTGATATGGGGCCCAAAGACTAGAAACGATCAATGCAGTGATTGCCCATGGTGCTGAATATCTCTCCTACCCTGTCATAGCTGGCAGAAAGCCAGTTGGTATGCACCATACAGTATCTACTTAAATATAAAGGCAGAGGTACTTTTTTAGTACTTAAAAGTTCAGGAAACCTGCTTTGACTTGAGTATAAACATAAGACACAAAATTCAGCCATCTCTGCTAAAATTAAATACAGTAATCAGGGAAAAGGCCAATAAAATGAATACAAAAATAACATTCATGATGTGTTTTTAAAAAAATTGATTTAAATGGGGAAAAAAACAATAAAATCATTTAGGCTTAGTTTATTACATTTTGTTGTACTTTGAATTGAGTTGCTTTTGATTGTCTTTTGTGCATAGTTGTTGGCTACCAGTAGATGTAGCTGTGTGTTCGTGTAAAGTGTGTAACAAACACTTTACATGACGACACATTGTGCCATGTACTAGTGTGACCTGAGAAGAAATTAATTTGTTAATGGAATTTTGAGGGCAAAAAACCTTTATACTCGAGTCTAAAGGTTTACTTCACCAAAAACTGCAGTCTATTATCTTCCAAGTCCTCCTTACCCATAGCCTTTGCTTCAAACCCCCTACTTCATGGCCATAGAGATGTGTGGGCCTTGGGTATTAGAACATGGCAGCTGCAAGCAGCAACAGGTTGGTAAGCCATATTGGTTGTAATGGGGCCAAAAGACTGGAAGTGATCAAAGCAATGATTACCTGGGCTGCTGAAAATCTACCATCCCCTGCCATAGCTGGTAGCAAAACATGCCAGTAATATATTTACCTCCTCTGCTCCTGCACACTTTCAGGCACCACAGGCTAGCATCTTCCAGTTCCTCTTCATCCATATTTTCTATTTCTCATTCTCTGTACCATGACCATGGAGATGCAGGATCCTGAGGTCCTAGGAGATGGCTGCAAGCAGAAACGGGGGTTAAACATAATAATTGTTAGCACACTTTGCATCAGAAGGCCAGAGACAGAACAATCGGAAGCATTATAATAGACAGTGGGACACTATAAGGGGAAGTACTATAACTGTGGGGCACTATTATAGGGCGTTGGATCCAAAATCTTTCTATAAGGCCTAGGGATCCCCTGCTATACACGATGTGTAATCACTCTGTTGGGAATAAGAGAAGCCATTTCCTCAGTCTTCTGTCAGCCACTAATCAATCTGCAACATTCTGATTTTGAACAAGTCCTACGACAAGTGACTTCAGTGGAGAAATGGTCAGTGTCAGATGTTTTAAACACAGGCAAGAGCAAGTACATGATTGAGTCATCTGTGAGCCATAATATTTTAGATCACTTTTACCAACATATTATGTGAGACATAAATACCGGAATGTTGAAAAGTATAGCTTCAATAGGTATAAAGCTAAACTATGCTTATGAGATTGCTAATCAATATATAAATACATCCATAATTCCTCATTTTACCTCTAAATGGTTAAAACAAAATGTCAAAAGCACTACAGAAATTGACTTTCCCTTGCTCCAAAAGAAAATTCCTTGAGATCATATCACTAAAGACATAGAAGATGGTGGCCTGAAAAAATAATTTGTCAGCTTGACAGTTGACTGCAACAACAAAAAAAATCCTCTGAAGCCAGTAGAAAATTCTGTAGGAGGTCGGACGTCAGGCTACCCTAAAATACAATTTTAATGCTTATTGATGAGCTGACAGAACAATACTTCGTCACAACTTAGAAATGTATAGTCTTGGCAAGAAATTTGCAGTAGAGTGATTAACAAAAATAGATCATTTGGATGGGTTCCTGATGTGTGTCTAATATAAATCCTTAAAAGAAAATGCTGTGAGTATCCAGCTGCTCAGTTAGAGATTTTTATAGTCTGGTCTTTCATCCAATCAATTGTATTGCAGTGTACGAGGGGGTGGTGAGAAGTTCCTGGCTTTGCCCCCTTCAAGATGAAATAGAAAAATGAGTGTGGGGACATATGACAGCCTAATATCTTAGTATGTAGCTCTGCAAATATCAGGTCTTTGGGATTCTTAAAACAAGCAAATTTCATGTCCTTGGAGTTATGAGCCATCATGAAGTTTTCTCCAGGGAAAGTCAACAAAGGACATTCACACTGAGATGTAACAAACACTGGGGGAGAAGTGTCCTTCCTACAGCACTGTCAAAACCTGGATATCTCATTTCAAGACTGGGCATATCACCGTTGTAGATAAGCCCCGCAGTGGGCACCCCCCAACCTCAACTGACCCGGCAACCTGCGATGCTGTCCATGAGCTGATTATTGAGGACCAACAAATATCTGCAAAAAAGATAACCCAGATACTTGACATCTCACGGGAGCGTGTTGGGTTTGTTATCACCACTATCCTAGACATGTGCAAGCTTTCAGCGAAGTGGGTGCCGAAATGTTTGAACAGTGATCAAAAGAAAGAACAAGTTGAATTTATTTGATTGGTCTAGAAAAGCTGCAACTACGCTGTACCAAGTGCATCAGTCTCAGGGGGGAATATGTTGAATAAATATGTTATTTCATAACTCTGGCTCTATTCTTTCTGGGCAGTTTCAGGAACTTTTCAGCACCCCCTCGTACATGCACCTTCAGAAATAAATTCAAGGTGTGTTCAAGACCTATATTTTTTAACACTGACCTGTACATTTTTTTTATAGCAGCTTGAATGATATTGAGTTAACACATATATAAATTTAATTGCATAGGCAAATCACAGGTTTACTTTAAAGTTTGTATTATTAAGGTTACCATTCTTTTTCTAAACTGCATGTTGCAAAAACTCTAAACAATTATATTGGAAAATGAGAGTATTCAAATATAATAGTGCCATACTTTTCTTGTGTGTATGCTGATAAAAGCATGCTCACAC
Source organism: Pyxicephalus adspersus (assembly GCF_032062135.1). NCBI lineage: Eukaryota > Metazoa > Chordata > Amphibia > Anura > Pyxicephalidae > Pyxicephalus > Pyxicephalus adspersus. The sequence continues at coordinate 86,033,257 of NC_092861.1, read as the reverse complement.
TGCATATTAAAGTTTCAGTATTAAAGTAATAATATATTGTAGTTTGCCAGCCCTTCCTGTCCCTGGGTAGCTTAGGACTACACCCACTCAGCCCACTGTATCCAAAGAGGGGACCATGGTTGGATATTTTGCTAACATGTCTTCTACCCTTCCTCCTATTATAATATACTCTATTAAAATATATAATTATTATCTCTACCATCCTTTTTCAACTTCTGAGGAACCATTGAAACTAATGTTTTAGGGAACCCTTACTAAAGACAATATTTTAGGGTTCAATGAGGAAAAAAGTATTTTTAATGGCCATGGAAAGAATATATAAAGTTTCTTTAAAGGCTAGAATACTGGCTTTATAGACAATAAAAAGGTCATTCAACTGGCTTTACAAGGAGTGTTATCAGTATTACTATGCAGGCATCATCACATGGGAGGTCAATCAGCCACAGAGAATCTCTAGCAACCCCTAGAGGAAAACTTGGGTCTTCACAGAACTCTGATTGAGAATTGCTGATCTATACTACTATACTTTTCACTATTGTGTACTTTAATTTAACTTACAGGAAGTGACAAAGATCCTGCATTTCTAGAAGGACCAACAATTATTTTCTATATATGCTGAAAATGTTTTTAGTCCGTAAAATGAATAATATTCTAGCTATGGTAATTTGCCAAATATATACATTTTTTTTAGATACCTCTTTATTAGCTTTAATTATACATTTTTTATTTAAAATGTGGTCCTCATATGTGCAGCTTGTCATAAATTGGGACGGAAATCAGGAGATACAGTATGTACATGTGCAGCTGAAAAAAAATCTCCCACCACTAGAGTAAATAGAGAAGTAGTCAATGAGCTACTGCAAGAAACCAAAACCCTTACAACTACTTATTTTAAAGTGGAAAATGTATAACATTACTATATATATATGGTTGGTATGCTGCCACAAAGGCCCCAGGAAAATAGCAAACTGATGATCTACTTACTAAAACTTCCTTTCTGGAGCTTCTCAATGGCAGCATACCGACTGTTGTGAGAGCACCAGAAAGTTCATTTTACACACACTTTTAGTTGCCAATTATAACTATTATTATTTATGAATAATAAACAATTCATTTATTTTCTCTAGATATGCTTTCAACATTCCCGTTCACACATTCTCCTAAGAAGCCTTGTGCTGGAACAGTTCCTACTTTATTTTCTTTTAACTTATCACCAACAAAAAAAAATATGGTAGTGCCTGCCTGTGAAAATAAGCATGCATGTCAGGGCTCACGTGGAAGATAGCATCCTACTGCCAACAGAGCTCAGTAATGCATTGCCAGCATTCACTTAATGTTAATAAAGCAGCCTTTCTGTCTAATAGTCAGCAATGAAAGGATTTTACCACTTCACTAGATAGAGGCTGCCACTGTTTTTTTTTTTCATTTACGTGGGATATTTGTATATATTTCAGCTTCAGTTTATATTTTCAGTTTATTTTCACAGAAGAGAATTACAGATTAGCCGGGAAAGTCCATGTTTTTTTTTTTAACTCATACTTAAAGGTTCCCAAAGACATTGACTTTGTTAGAAGGTGAGGTACTGTTTATTAACCTAGCTAACAGATAAGGTTCAGCATACTTCATTTAACATTGTTTTGACACTGTTTGGAGATCCATGAACAGAACACAGATTTATTTCTAAACAATGACCTGCAGATTCATTAGGAATCATTCTTACTACAAAAGCTGTACATGTCATTCCCACAATTTTTGTTACTTTCACAAACAGAGGGAGAGCTGTGTATCCAAGATGTCTACATCCAGTCTATGAGTGGCCCAATCTGCAGCATAAAACTGGCACAAAATAATAACTGAGTATTTGAGTTGAATGCTTGAATTTGATCTTCCAAAGTGTATTAAAGCAGGTATTAAGCAACCTTAAAGTAGCAGCAGACCATATACAGTTACATTATTGACAGAGCTGATTTGTACCATTGTATTCTATAAATCTGGATTTGTATTTAGACATGTTGGGCCTGGTTTATTAAAGCTTTCCAAGACTGGAAAAGATTGATTTGAGTGCTGTATCACCCAGGTTGTTCTATGAAAGTATATACAGTTAGTCCCCGGGTTACATAACAGATAGGGACTGTAGGTTTGTTCTTAAGTTGAATTTGTATGTAATTTGGAACAGGTAAACTATTTAAATAAATGCAATTAGAACAGATGTTTGTCTCAACATAATATTAGGCAGCATGGTGTCAGTTACTGTATAAAATCCTCACTGTGAGTGAATCTCAAAGAAAGTAAAAAAAAATGTATGGAACCCAGACATTCATTAACTTCTGGAGCAAGCTGTGATTTGATATGCAGAAAAAAACAACTGCAGAGTTTTTCTTTGTCATTAAAGAGTTACAAGAGGTTGCAGAAAGAGCTCAGTCCCCTAAAATCACCCACAACCTCAGCTGTGTTTAGCAATAGATTCCTTCTGCAAGTCATGCAAATAACCCCCCCCCCCATCAAGACTCCTTCCTGCACACAGCGAGCAGGGAAGCCCTGTTCGTATCTAGGAGTCGTCCATATGTCAGATGTTCTTAATTCTGGGACTGCCTGTATTCTACAGTCTTAGAGAGCTTTAATAAATTAGGCCCTTTGTGTTATAATAAAAAACTAAAGCAGCTTGAGTTTATTCACTCAGCTAGGAGAACAATAATTTGCTAAAAGAATATTTCCTACTCCTCTAATAAGTCAACCCCAATGTGAAGCATTAGTTTACAAAATGTTTAATTGTTTAAGATCATCATCATGATGAGATCACAAGGTATTATTTTTAAAAGATCAACTACTTGTGAAATAAAATTTCCGTCATAAATCCTATATGAAATTATACTAACTAGGTTTACATATACTTTCACGATTTCCTATCTTTGGCAACTTTAATGTTTAACTAAAAAATAATGTGAGGAGAATTTTTAACATATTAAGTAAGAACAGTTTCAAAGCAGGGAAAATATCCAAATATTGTTTATACAAAAATGAACATTTATCATGAAACATGCAATGATTTAAACAGTATGGATCATTTTTAATAAAAGGGTCAGGGATTTGATTTGAATAGAGAAAAACAATGTAGAAATAGTCTCACAATAGATGGTATAAATGCCATGAATGCAAAAACACATTGAAACTATTAGAGATTTTTTTTCTGTTTGGTTTTGTATGCGCTCCATACAAATAAACAAAAAATATGCAACAATGTAGAAATGCAAATAAGATGAAAAAATAACTGTTGTCAATGCTGTGGCTTCTTTTTTTGGATAAAGAACATCTTGATGCGACCAAACCCAGCATTTTTGAAAACATTGCCAGAATAGCAATATGGTAGCTAAGTGGTTTAAACTCTTTCTTTGCTGAATTTTGGTCTTGAGTTTGAGACACCTGAAGGATTTTCCATGTTTGAGCTTGTGTGTTTCCAACCACAGTTTAAAAACACATTGAAAGGTTAATTGACTTCCTCCCAAAGTAATCTTAGGTGTGATGCAAACAGGAAATTACCATTATCCCTCCTCTTTAACTGACCAAAGCCAAAGCTCTGCCTATTCCAAGGATACCAGTTTATTTTAAATCATTGTCATATTAGATGACAATACTGTTTGATTTGCAGTTCATTTCATATTAAATGGAAATACTAAAGGCAAGCCGAAAACTACCTTATTTTAAAAATGTATGATGTCATGTTCAGTTTCATCTGTGTATTAAACTTCCAAACCACATTATTTTATGGAGCCTGCATGCCTAAAGTGTTTTGTATTATTGCCTGATACCACAGACATTTATACGCTTAGGTAACAGATTAAATATTTCAGTACTGGAACAAGACTACATAGAAAAATTCCACCAAAGTATTTACAACATTTAAGATGGCTATGAATATTTTTATTGCTGGCAAGAATAAATACAAATTATATAATGCTTTTAAAATATAACATTTTACATTATAAAAAAAAAAAAATATAACATATAACATATATACATTAAAAAGACATGTTGCCATTGCTGGTCTTCTAAAAATTCTAGTTTTCTGGCTATCTCTGACTTAAGTATTTAAGGCTAAAATCTAATTTGACATTTCGGCCAAACAGTGAGCAATATTTGTGTATAAGTTGATCTTTTTGTACAACGGTGTTTTAAAATAAACTCAACAACGTAATGTAATTATTGGGCACTGTAAACCTTGTGTAGTCTTTTGTACCAAACCAGCACTGCTTTTTACAGAACAAAAAAAATCATACGCATTTAGCATCATTTGGAAGTCGGTAACTTACCAAACCCCTACCAGTGCTCCAACCTAAAGATAAGTTGCATAGATTCCAAACACTAAATTGTGAAGGGTAAATAATTTATTAGTTTTAGAAGAAGATAACTACTAAGATCACTAAACAAAAGGGATGGGTAGAGAGTTAACCCAGGAGCTTTGCTGAGCCTGCTGTTCAATTAAAAGAGCTGCCCAACAGACCACAGAAAAAATGGAAAGCGGCACACCAATGCACATTTCTGTATATAAATACATTATTATCACAATGCAGCAGTGGGAAGATGCCCTAAAAACAGCTAAGTATTTGTACAGCATGTCATCATCAATAATAAACAAATATTTAAAACATATTGTATTTAGATGAGGGTTGGTACAGTGTTTCTAGCACCGGAGCCAGGTGGGATAAAGAACAACAAACGAGTTGTAGGAGAGACAAAACAAGCAAATCCAGGTCAGCTGACCTCCAGGGATTACTTAAAGCGTGACATTTAATCCAATTTTACTTACTGTCTTCAAGTTGTGACGGTTGCCAACTGTTCTCTGAAAGTCAAATGTTTTTAGACTTGTGCTGCTAAACCTACTGCTAATTCATTTTACAATGGTATAATCATGCAACCAAAAACAGATTTACTAATCACAATAATGTTGCCACCAACTAATGTAAAAAAGTCATTTTATTACATTAAAATGTTATAAAATTAAAGTATTCCTTTTTGCCCATGTCCCTATAAAACATAAAACCATTAAAAACATATTGGTGTTTTTCTATGGTTAGAAGAAAATGAATTGGTCTGTGTTAATCCATATCTCTATGATTTATTCACTGTGCATTACAAGCCAGAGAAGGGAAATACAGTTTATTATTATTATTAATATTATTAATATTATTAAACATGATTTATATAGTGCCAACATATTAGGCAGTGCTGTACATTAAATAGAGGTAGCAAATGACAGACAGTTAAAGACAGTGACACAGGAGGAGAAGAGGACCCTCTAGCTTACAATCTAGGAGGTGGGGGAAGTCACACAATAGGAGGGGAGATATGCAGTGGTGGGAAGTAGTGAGGGTTTTAAGAGAGAGTTGAAGACGGGTAGGCAAGTCTGAAAAAGTGTGTTTTGAGTGCTCTTTTGTGGAAGCAAATGAAGGGAACTACAAAGAGATGCAGCAGAAGAAGAGCAGTGGGAAGGATGGATGAGTCTGGCTGCAATATTCATAATAGATTGTAGAGGAGAGAGTCGTGTTAGTGGAATACCAGAGAGGAGGATGTTACAGTAGTCCAGACGAGAGATGATAAGAGCATGTACAAGTAGTTTGGTGGTCTCTGGGGACAGGTAGGGGCGGATTGTGGAGATGTTGGGCAGGTGAAAGTGACAGGACCTGGAAATGTTCTGAATATTAGGGGTAAATGAGAGGGTAGAATCAAAGGTGATGCCAAGACAACGTGCCTGAGGTGAGGGATGAATAACAGTGTTGTTAACCGTTAGGAATATGTTAGGGCTAGATTTAGAATTTGGGGAGGGCGGATGATGAGTTTGGTTCTATCCAGGTTGAGTTTCAGAAATCTGTCAGACATCCATGATGATATGGCCAACAGGCAGCATGAGACCTTGTCCAGGACTCAGGGAGACAAGTCAGGGGTGGACAGATAGATTTGAGTTTCATCAACATACAGATGGTATAGTAAGCCAAAGAAGGAGATGTTTTGGTGGAATGGGCAGCTTGGAAGCCAGACTGGAGAAGGTCAAGGAGAGAGTTGCTGCTCAGGTAAATGGTCATTCTTTTGAGGACAAGGCGCTCAAAGAGTTTGGAAACACATGGGAAAGGGAGATAGGACGGTAGCTAGGCGGTAAGGAGGGGTCTAGTGAGAGTTTTTTCAGGATAGGGATAATAATTGGCATGAGGTGGATACCAGTAGAGAGGGAAAGGTTAAATAGTTGGGTTGAGGCGGGGACCAGGGTGGAGGAGTGGGCACAGAGTAGATCAGAGGGAATTGGGTCAAGCGGACAGGTAGTAGATGGAGATGATGGGAGAAGAGAGGAGGCTTCATTCACAGTAACAGGGCTGAGGGAGGCCAGTGATGATTTACAGGTGGAAGTAGTGAATATGGTAACGAGTGGCCCAATGAGCAGAGACATCATGTCTGATTTTGTCAATTTTATCTCTAAAGTAAGTTGCTATGTCTTGGGCAGAGAAAGTAGTTGTGGGGGGAGCAGGTGTGGGATTTAGGAGGAAGTCAATTGTTGAGAATAGGCTGCGTGGGTTGGAAGCTTGAGAGGAAGAAATAATTTTGCTTGGTTACATTGAGTTCAGTGTTAAAGTGTTGTAGATTTTCTTTGTAGTCCATGAAGTCAGCGGTGAGTCCAGATTTTCTCCACTGGCGCTCAGTTGATCGAACAGTCTTTTGTAAGTGTTTGGTGTGATTGTTGTGCCAGCATTGGGGGTTGGTAGTGCAGGGATAGGGGAAGGTGGTAGGGGCAACTCCAGAGCCAAGGAAAGAGAGTGGTTGAACTGGGTGGTAGCTTCATTCGGGAAGGTGATTTTGGAGAGAGTGGGGGGAGGGACGTAAGGCAGTTTGAGAATAGGTTGTTGTCAAGGCTATGGATATCTCTTTGCCATTGGCCAGGTCTAGGATGTGGCAAAGGGGGGCAAGAGTTAGATAGGTTGAAGGTGATTAGGTTGTGGTCGGATAGGGGAAATGGTGAGTTGTCAAGTTGGGTGAGGATGCAGAGTTTGGAAAATACCAGGTCAGGTTAAAGTGTGTTCAGCGATATGTGTAGGGCCGTTGATGTTCCGTGTGAGTCCAAAAAAGAAGGTAATAAAGAGAGCAGTTTGGCTGTGGATGGATTGTTGGGCTCATCCACTAAAACAAAAAAGTCGCAAAGGATGAGGGTGGGCAGGTCATGGGAAAGAAGTATGGGAAAGAATATGTGGGAACCAAGAGGCAAAGTTGTCCAAAAATTGTGAAACTGGGCAAGGGGGGCGGTAGACAACAGCAACAATAAGGGGTGGGGGGCAGAAAAACAGATGGAGTGGACTTCAAAAGAGGTGAAAATGAGAGGGGGCGGGGTAGGGAGGACCCTGTATGTACAGTTGGGGGGGAGAGAATGAGACCCACACCACCCCCTACTCTGTTGCCAGGTCTAGGGGTATGTGTGAAGTGCAGACCTGCATAAAAGGGAGCAGCAGCAGAGGCAGAGTCAGAGGAGGACAGCCAAGTTTCAGTGAGAACCAGGAAGTTTAGAGATTTAGAGAGGAGAAGGTTGTGGATAAAGGGTAATTTATTGTCAACGGATCTGGCATTCTATATACTGGGAGAGAAAGGGGGTAAGAATAGGTAGTGGGGATAGTAATGAGGTTAGGAGGAGGGTGAATATTGGTTAGAAGGTTAGGGAAGAGCTGTGAGGGGGACCAGGATTGGTTGAGATGTCAACTTTTAAAGGGTAAGATGACCACTTTTAATAATGTTTAGACAGAGTTTATTTATTTATTGAAAGTAAACAAAAAGAAAAAGGTAGCTAGAGAAGAGGTCAGGAGAAAAAAGGGTGGGGGAGTAACAACAGTGCAGTACATAGCATAAATGTAGGTTCACTAAGTTGTATTTCCGTAAACAAAGTGGATCAGGTTGACCCAGACAGGAGGTAAAGGTAAACTGAATGTTCTAAAGAAGGGCCAAAATGTAGGATTTTATTTTACCCAGTAATGCTTTAATGATGTAGCCCTTTGTATATTTAAAAGAAGAACACAGTGTTCCTGTTCAGGGAAAGAGTTTAAGATAAAATGAAACCAGCAGGCAAAGAAACATTCAGCCTGATTGTTTATGTAAGGTCCTGACTAAAATCCTATAAAGGTGATAGAAAGGTGATAACCATTACTGCATATAATCATTTCTTGTCACAAAGAGATAAAGGTATACAAACTGCTTATAAGGACAGGTCATTGGTTTAGCTTCTGGTGAACATTGGTCACGGAGGCAATATAGTAACGGACCTGATTCTAGAATGTTTGTATGGCCATACACATCAAGCAGCAGAAGGCTGTTGATGAAACTTGTTGATGACCACACATTGGGCAATATGAAATACTATCACAGCCAGGAGAAGTGAATTGTGAGCAATTAAATCTGAGATAGGCCCCGTGAAACAAGGTAAACTGTGTTTTCCTCCATTGTTCATTTGTAAAGGTCTTGTGGACCAGGTTATATCCAGATATCAGTTTGGTGACGGTATCCTCAGAAGGGAAATCTTTTTTATGTGTTTGAATATTGGTGTTGTCCAATGTGAGAGTATATCAAAGGATTAAATGGTAAAGGGCAGAAATAGGTGGATTAGGCAATCATACCATAATTTTTACTGCATTGAAGAGAAGGTGTTGTGGCTGCATACATAATTTGTGCAAGAATCTAGAGGCTTGGAGAGAAAAAAAGTCATCCTGGGGGAAATTCTAATACGTTAACTAGGAGTTGAGAAAGAGAGTGGGGTTGAAAAGGCTCTGGTAGAAGTGAGTAAGGCCTGAGGAAGCCTAACAAGAGTATTTACTGTGGTCTTTTTCATGAGGAAATGCTGGATTGTGTTTTAATGCCAAATATTTGGAGAAGTATGAGAAGATTTCTTTTGAGATCCTCCCAGGCAATAATGTTTCATGTTTCAAAACAAAAAAATATTGGTGGGTGTGTTGGAAATTGATACAAGGGACAATGCGTCACTCCTGGGTCTGGGTGCATTAGAGACTAACAGATTTAGTACATTTATTTAAAAATATTTTAAAACTTTTATAATTAGCTGTTCGCGTGAAACATGCATTTTCTCACATTTTTTTTCTATTAAAAAATGAATGGGATATTAAATAAAAAAATAAAAAAAGGAAAAGTTGTGTACCCCCTTAAAATGTATCTAAAACCAAGGATAAAAAAAATTATATACTTCATGCTTTCAGTACTTTAGTGGTGACTTCTTCTTTCTTTATTTTAACATGGGAATCCTGTCCTAGGATGGCAATGTTCACCATAATATATATATGGGGGATCTATGCAGCTGCGTTGTCCCCCTTAGAATAGGAAACCACATTGGGCATGGAGAAAATCCACCGTACTTCTCATTTCCATACAATAGGGAGGAGGTATTCTGTAGCTCACAGCCCTAATGGAATATTTACCAGACCAAAAGTAAGCAAGATAAGAGTTTTTTGTAAAGGTTTACATGCACTTTAAATTTTGGGGGTGAGTAAATGTTTCTTTATTAAAGCTGTTCCCTTAAAAATGCCAAATACTTTAGAAGGATCTGTGTAATACTTCTTGTAATACATAGATCCTGCATAAAGTAGGATTCATATAATAATAAGCAAAGCTTCCCCTTCACATCATAAATCACACATTATATACACAAATATATCATAGCCATATATTTAATAATAAATTCATGTCACTTCTGCCCATTGTTTAATTAGTTACAAATGAACTGGGCAAGGAGAATATCTGTGGGTTCAAACTGCAACACTATGTTTACGTAAACTCAAACCCAAAATGTTTAGCTTCATAGCAGGAATTAAAGAGGATTGAAATATTAGTCACTTAATCTGTCTGCAATCATTTGACAAGTGAAACTGTCAGCAAATGTGTCAAAGCACCACTACCTTAAAAGTGTTCATTTCCAGCAGCAACACAAGATGGTTTTACGAGCATCACAGCTCCTATCTCTTCACTGTTTTTAAAAACATTAGATACCATTCATTCCATCACATTCACACTGGAGTCCAATTCCAGGATTTTAGGCTAAACAGAAAAGGAGGAATGTCAAAATAATGACACTGGAGATCCAAACACATTGCAGCCCTGAGTACTGGATGCTAAATCCCGCACAAGGAAGGTATCAATCCTGCCATCTACAATGACATTACAAAGAACTGCATATCTTGCTTGAGAGAAAGTTAAGTAGCTCTTGAGCCAATCTGCTTTATGCTGAGATCCACTTGATAGCTCTCAGCACACCAGTAAAAACTGACTTATTGCAGGAACACTGTCGGACAGCTGTTTTACTCTACCTCGGGCAGCAAGCATTATTTGTTATATTTCAAAGACATATGTCAAAAATGTACAAAGTTTTAAAGACTAAATCCTCCTACGTTTTTTACTCAAGGAACCTTGAGTAAAAGGAACCGCTTAAGGAACCTCTAGCAACCCCAGGAGGAACCCTGGTTGAGAATCACTGGTCTAATAAATATCTATCCAGTATGTATTTTATTGATTAGTGTCTCCTGCAACATACACTAATTTGTATGCCTCCATTTATATACTCATTTGTTCAGAATTGTTTTTATGTTGTTTTAGCTATTATTTAGTTTTGCCTTTACAATATATAATAAATTCAATGATTGTTGCAAGGTATAACAATCATAGGTATTAGGCAGCACTGTACATTAAATGGGGGGTGCAAATGACAGACAGATACAAACAATTATAAAGGAGGAGGAGGAGATGACCTTGGCCAAAGTTTACAATCCTAAAGGTAAGGGAATATATATGTAAAACTTACAGTTAGAGTTACCACTGACCAAATTACTCATGTCCATAAGGATTTATGAGCAAAATTGTTTAAATGACCTGTGTGTGGCCATTATTTGTGTTTTAGCTAGTGACTGTTTAAAGCAAACCATTTTATGAAAATCCAAGGTCTACCTATTTTGTAGGTAAAAAATAATAAAACATTCGGAAAAACTTGTCTTACAACCTGGACTTCCGGCAAACTACCTCAGGCCTTGGTATCCACAAATGCTTTTGATTATTTCACTACAAAAGAAAAAAAACCTTCCTAAAACAAGTTGCTACATAGCAAAAGTTTATTTATGCATTTACAAAAAAAAATTGACAACACAAAAACACAAACAATACCCCATAGCCCTACTTTTCTTACTATTGGGAGATATTCACTAATTTCCATGGTCCACCACCATTCAGGATATTCCTTACTAAGTATCTCATTTCAAAGCCAATGAAGTAAATGTTTGGCTCTAAACAGCCTTTGGCGCTTTGTTCAAGGATCCATGGGTTTTATATTTTTTAGGATTATCCTTATGTGCATTTTAGAGGATTGTGTATCTGTAAATATGGCACTATATTAATTTAAAGTTTCTATTCACTCAAAGAAAATACAAAAAAGATTGCCCTTACTATTTATATTAATGTCCTGTTATATACGTGAAAAGCACAATCCCAGTGTTTATCTCGTGCATCATAAAAAATATTTATAAAATGAGTGTAATTTATTACATTTTTATATGTTATATTACAAGTTCAGAAAAAATACATGTACAGAACAGTTTTTACAAGAAATTATTACATTGTTGCACAGAGTTAAACTTAGCCCCCCCTTAAACTCAGCTAAACAATTTGGATAGGAATCTTGGCCTAGGGCCATTAGGTATGAAAAAATAGTTCCCAAAGACTCATGTCAAAGCTGAGTGATGGAAGGATCTCTGTAAATTCTTAATCCTCCTCTTTTCTTCGGGGAGAAGACAATATACCACTATAGAAAACAAGGTCACTGAGCTGAACGGACACGGTAGGACTCCAAAAAAGCAATCAAACTAAGCAGGCAGGGAGTGGATTCCTGCCGAACTCCGTGGTGAGGGGCCTTTCTCTACCTCGGCAGGTAACTTGCACAACAGAGGATTCCTAGGACTACTGGTTTAATTTCTCTGGCTACCACACTAATCACACATTTCCCATAATTACTGTCTTTCTTTCTCTCTTCTTAGACTGTCATTATTTTGTCTCTTAGTTCTGTACAGAGGGTACATAGTGTTCCCACACAAGGCATACAAGCTGGCGAGACACCTGAGAGAACATGGAGACATAACCTTACCCTCTCCCCCTGCTCCTCTGCTAGGTTTTATTTCTGCCATTTTCCCAGCCCCAGAAGGTCCAGCATATATGAAGGTCTGCTTTATATTTCAGCTTCATTCAATTAGGATGGTTGGCAGGAGAGAGTGGATTTTTGTATTGTTATAACCCAAGCATTGAAGCAGTCTAACACCATAAAGCACAGGTTTGGCTGAAATCTTGCATTGAATTAACATTAACCTTGCCCTCATAAATAGTTTTCACTGTGATGAAAGTCTCTGAAATGCATAAAGCTTTTCTTCATTTTTAAAGCCAAACTCCAGCCAAAATTCTTTTTTTTTCCTTTGAATTCGGATTTTTTTATTACTGTCTGTGGTTGCACTGGCAAAAATACACATGGGACAAAAATTATGTAAATAGAGGTCATTGATGGCCTGGTTCGGGCACTCAGAAAGGAACCATAGCCTGCAGAGGTACCTTGCTAAATAACTGCAGCTTGAAGTGTTTTTATAAATGTATGCAGAAACAAAACAACAAAAGAAAACGTTTTTAACTTTTTTTTTTAATTTTAAAACTGTTTAGCCAGACTTGTTGGACTCGGTGGGATTAATAGGAAAGGAGAATGCACAGCCTCATGGAGCTTTTAACTTTTTCCCACTCTAGTAAATAAACATTTTTTTATTCCTGTCTCGGTACCACCTGGAGAAAATTCCTATCACTTTGTGTCTCTCTGACCCCTGTCATTAAGATACATGAGGGGAAATCTCCCTAGTGCGGACAGAGACTGCAATAAAAACCTGACCAAGGTGCTAACCCTCCTCTCTATCCAAGACAACGAAAAATTTGGCTTAAACTAGGCTACATACAAGAAAGACTCAGCATCTAGATGTATTATATTAAATTGAAAGGTAAAATATTGTATGGATAAAGTAGTGGAGATTTTAAAATTTTTTTTAACTTTTTTTATGTTTGTGGTCTGTAGTGCATTGAGGAGATTTTTCTTCCTGACCTGCAGGGTCAGTTAGAAATGAAAGGAAATCCTTCCCATCTGAAGGAAAACCCCTTTTTAGTCAGTTTTCTTCATTGGAAAATGTATTTTTGTTCCTGTTCTGGTGGCAGCTTAGAATTTTATATTTAACCTAATCTACATTCTTGGTGATATTGGTGATCAGAACATTTAGAGAGAGAGAGAGAGAATCTCCCCAACAAGGACATAGACAGCAATAAAAACCTAAAAAAAGTTCCAAGCCTTCACTATTCTATCCAAATCCAAAACCTTTTTTGTTTTTGATAATACTTTCACTTACAATGCACTATATGAGTGATAATCCTTATTATTTTTCATATATCTAAGTAACCTTTCTATGTGGAGCTCTTAATGCCCACCAAAAGAGCAGTACTGAGTTATGTTTGTGCCCAAAGGAAGAAAATGGAACATACTCTTTATGATAAAGTGTCTGGGTGAACACTAGGGCATAAGCCACATATGGACAGTGAGAACATTACACTACTATTCACCTATGATGCAGGCTGCACAATACACATCTGTAAAGACAGATTTGTCACATGATTATTACTTCTAGGAAAAGAATCATTTTATAAAGTAGTTTTCTCATTAGGGTTGAACTGGATAGAAAATGTGTAGAACATAGATCCCTGCTGTCAAGAGAAAGTTGATTTTATTTACAGAATGAAGAAGATACGCTTCTAATTGCAATGCAAACAAACCAGGCCAGTGACAGTAAGAGTAGAATATTTTCTTTCCTAAGTGTGCAGCTGCCTTTGAATGTGATATGACCTAACCATACATCATGCCTGCTCCCTTTGCTATAAAGTTATGAAATAGGGGTAATTGTGGTCAATACACAGATAACATTACTTTGGGACAAAGGTAGTTTGGATGACTATATAGCAAATAAAGAGTCGGGAGACAATTTTAATGTATGCTATGCCCAACTGAAATCCCATTGTTAGTTTTAGGGCCACTTTTTGAGGGGAAACCAAATTGCATGTTTTTGGGGTGTGGGAGGAATCTGGAGTGCCCGGAGGAAATCTACGCAAACACAGGGAGAACATACAAACTCCTTGCAGATATTGTCCTGGACAGTATTAGAACCTGGGACTCAGTGCTGTAAAAGGCAATAGTGTTAGCCAACAGAGAAGAACACTGTAATAATCCTGTAAACCTAAACATCTAGATAGGAAGAGGTTAATAACATTTTATAGATAATGGACATTCTTGGATTGGTTTTACCAACATCAATATGTTGTCCCATGTGGTATTCCAAAGAATGTATTATGAAGCAAGCATTGTCCGCTTCCAAGAAAGTAAGACATGCAAACAATACGTATATTAGAATTCTGATGTTAACCAGCTATATAGCAACTGTATGTTGTCTAGAAACAGAGCTCACAAGGTTGGACTTAGTTGGCCTCAACAAACACGGTTATGTGGTGTACTTATCTTATCAGCAACACATGGACAATACTGATGTCTAAACAAATCAAAATTTAAAATATGGAAATGTTACTTGGTGTAAATATCATTTTTTTAATATATTGAAATTAATTTTTATCAATGTGATTACATATGAAGCAGAAAAATATTTTGTTCTGTGCAGATAGTATAAGACAAATATATATATTGATGTTGCTTAAAAGCTCCTTTACTCCCTTGGGTCCACTTTCATTTTTGGCTTTGTTCCTGATTAGATACAGTAAGTGAATCTGACAAGAAAAAAGAAAGAATTGCTCTATTCTATCCTCTTGAGTCTGTCGATCTGCTAGGCGATGTAAGCAATTGCTAGCTGCAGATTACTCCCCATTGTCATCCAAAAGGCTCCTGTAACTAGAGTTTGGCCCTCATTAGGAGCCTGCGTACGCCACATGCTGGTTGAAATAGGGTAATCTGTTGAAGAAATCTTCCTATAAGAGTTTATTACAAGCAGTGTGATTATCAGCTAAGTGCACTGCCTTGATATCTGTAGTGCTTTTTTCATGTCATCTGGGTTTACAATTGCTGTGCTGTGTTCTGATTTTCTACCATACAGAAGCTCTCAGCTCAGCTTATATTACAGGGTAGTAAATCTGCACAATTCTATTTAAACATGTTTTTATAGCCATGTATAAAGAAAGTACTTTAATAATATACATTTATACTTCATTTTTTCCTTCTATGTAATGACTGGTTACAAGAAAACTCAGATCTTTATTATAAAATAATACCAAAGCAATATCATTGACCTAAACACATATTAGAAAAGCATTACATCCACAAGATGGAGCTCCATAAAATCAAATAACATATTTTCAGCCTGTAATGTGCTTCTTGGTGCAGTCTAAGTTGTTTAAACGTTTCCTTCACTACGGTTTGCAAAAAACTGCAATTTACTTTTACAGGATTGTATCGAATACTTTGCCTTAAAAGGTGAACAGGATCAGAACATTGGGCTACATTTTACTTTTATAACAGGTGACTAAAGTGCTGTTTTTTGTCAATTTGGGAAATATTCTGTAGCAGAATGCACATGAGAGTGAAGGTTTAAAGGTATGCGTTTTATTCCCTATTAAAAGTTTTATATTTCATCATTTGAAGTTTCTCCAGTCTGCTTAATGTTATCCTTTCTTTATAAATCTCATATTAGTATGTATGCAGTTTTAAAGTTTGAAAGAAAACTAATCCCAATCACTAAAACCCCATATAAACTTGAGTTAATGTAAAAAAAATGTTTACAAAAAATGTTTTTAATCTTATTAAATATGCAGGTTTAAATACACAACTATGTTTTTACCCTGTTATGATGGCTCTTGTTTAGACCCTTTATATTACATATTAGAAACCAGTGACATTCTTTGGTGCAAAGATTTGCAAGGACATGTGCCAGCAACAGAGTGCCCCTTATCTGTTGTTAGGGCACGAAGAATGGCAAAGGAACTGGGGCATTGCTGCATGTGTCTCCTGCTTCTCCTCCCCCTACCATTGATTTTCTTGTATGGCTCAAAGGAGTATTGACCAACCACTCTGAGTTTATTCCTTTCCCAGGTGAAGGAAGCCAAGGAGTTTTTCCACTGTACGGCAGTTAGGACAGGGAACAGCAGGGGGCGCTGTGCCAGCTTCTTTCACTGCAGCCAGGAGAAGACACGCGCTGCCAGAGAGGAGAGGAGACACATGCTGCATGCAGCCAGCGAGGAGAAGAGACACGCGCAGGATCAGGTATCGGGTGAGTATCTTATTTTAATTATTTTATAACACATTTGTCGTATAGGACGCACCAACTTTTCCCCCCCAGTTTTGAGGAAGAAAAAGTGCGTCTTATACGGCAAAAAATACGGTATATCCCACTAAACCCCAAGCTCTGAATTAGCATATATATAAATATATAAATACACAGGTAGTCCCCGGGTTAAGGAAATCCGACATACGGACGCCTGCTTTCCTGCTTGCTCCTGTGCAGAAGGAGGCTTGAAGAAGGGAGAGAGTGGTTTGCATGACTTGCAGAAGGAATTTTTTTGCTAAACACAGCTGAAGTTGTGAGTGATTTTAGGGGAGTGAGCTCTTCTGTAACCTCTTGTAACTCTTTAATGACCAAGACAAACTTTGCAGATGTTTCTTTTTGCATATCAAAGCACAGCTTGCTCCAGAAGTTAATGAATGTTTAGGCTCCTTTTTTTTTGCTTTGTTTGTGATAAACAGTGAGGATTTTATATAGTAACTGACACCACGTTGCCTAATAATATGTTGAGACAAACATCTGTCCTACAGTAATTGCATTTATTAAAATAATGTACCAGTTCCAACTTACATACAAATTCAACTTAAGAACAAACCTAGAGTACCTATCTCGTTATGTAACCCGAGACTACCTGTATATTTTAGATTTCCTTGAATTTGATTAGTAGGAATGAGATGTAGAGTTTATATTATTATGATTTTTAACTTGTATTTATATAGTGCCGACATATTAGGCAGCACATCACAAAATCTATAGTCATATCACTGTTTCTCAGAGGGGCTCACAAACTGATGTTCGTACCATGGTCATATGTCATTACCACTGTCTAAGTTTAAAAGAAAGTCAATCAAACTAGCTGTGTGGGAAGAAAGCCACGCACCCAGCAATATGGGCAGGCGGATAGCCATGTTTCCTCCACTGCCCAGAAATCCAGGTAAGGCAGCACCTAGATGGGTGCAGGCATGCATGCACATATACCCTTGATTTAGTCTCCGGTGACATTGTACTGGGGATTGGTGTCTGGACTGCACTGACATTGGTCCAGGGCCTTAGATCTGTCTTCCATCAGCATACTTTAGAAAAAGACCCATTCTCTTGAAAATAGTAGTCTGCAAGGCTGCATGTTTAACTCTAGCTTTTGCTTTTTATAAAATAGCAAGAGACCTTCTTTAGCATACTGGCAGAGAATTGACTTTTCTATAGTGCTCTGTAAATAAAATCATCTATAATATTTTTTACACTTTTTGATTTGATGCACCTGGCAATTCTTTTCTGGCAATGACAGTACAGTTTTTGTAACTTCCAGAAAACAGGGAGCCTCTACCCCAACATGATAATAGTCTTTTGCTGTATAGCAGTACTAACGAAAGTAACACACTGCTAGAAAACATCACTTTTACAAGGCTTTACGAGTGGAGAGATGAATTTTAGTATGTCAATACAAAAATGGATATCTACTAGACTGCAGCATGACCGAACATTCATCTCCATTGTTCCATATGGCCAAGGTTGTGCACTTGCCGACTACTGTGGCATCCTATTGATGAAGGCACATGCACATTAAATCTGCTAACCACTGGTGTTGGTCGAATATCTCACTTTTCAATTCGACAGCTATTTGATCAAATAGTGAAATATTGTTCAGGTGAACGAATGCTGATTTCAAACACCATTGAAGTCAATGGTGGGAGAATTTGGGTTATTTTTAGGGACTATTAAGGGCTGCAAGAGCAATCAGATGTATGTATTCTTGGATGGAGTTTCTCTATCCAAGAACACAGGGAACTAGATGTGATGAATAGGGAAACTTGTCCCCATTAAACCTCTAGCGCCCGGCGATCGCCTGCAGGCACAGCTGTGACCGCAAAGTTCCCACGGTCATGTGACGGTGGGAACTGAACTGCAGATGAACTCTGCAGTTCCACTACGATCCCTGGGTTAATTACCCTGTAGTGTCACATGACCGTGGGAACTTTGCGGTCACAGCTGTGACTGCAGGTGATCCCCACTTGCAATTATTGATTAGCTCAGTGTGCAATCCCCGGGGCACTTGTCATTGAGAAGATGCCCGCTAGTATTACTTACTCTGTAACACACTTTCCAGCACAGTAATATGATACATTTGTTACATTTTTCTCCCAGTGGATAAAGAAAAATGTAACAAATGTATCACAATTTTACTGTGCTGGAAAGTGTTACAGAGTTAAGATGCGTACACACTTCCAATTTTTATCGTTGGAAATGAACGACGAACGAACGACGAACGATTGATTGGGCAAAAATCGTTCGTAAAAAAAGTAACCAACGACGCCGACGAACGAGGATAGTCGTTGGAAATGAACGACCAGACCGGCGGATCGGATTGGACGACGATCGTTGACCATCTATCGTGTGTACGGTCGTTCATTGATCGTCCATGGTCTGAGCATGCGCGGTGAACGAACGTTCACTCACTTCCTGTGGTGCACATCACTTCCTGTATCGTTCAAACGATCGCATCTATCGTGTGTACAATATCTGCGAACGATCGTTATCTGTATGTACAGGATCGATGCTATACGATCGTTCGCAGATATCGTGCAGGATCGTTCGTCGTTCGTTTACCAACGATAATAATTGGAAGTGTGTACGTAGCTTAAGAGATATCATGTCATTGCAGGATAACCTGTAAAAAAAAAAAATAGTGAAAAAAAAACACAAACACTCAATAAATTAATTTAACATTAATTTATATTCACATTTTTTTATCCAAATCTGTTTGTTTTTTAGTTCGGGTCTATCCTAATTTGAACTGCCATATTCCAAATCAATATAAAACACCCCCCCACAAAACCTACCTTTTTGTGCTTGCACTACACTTACTATTTAAGGAGCGTACAATAACACTCCCTTGCATTAAAAAAAAACAGTTCCTAGTGCAAGACTTTTGAATTTAGAAGACAACTCTATGCTGCCCTCAACAAGGTATTGTAACTTACTGTAATGGGCAGTGACTACTGATGTGAAGAGACCCCCTGCTTCTTTTTGCTTGCATAATGTTATATTATGATTGGAAAATGAACATGTAGCAAGGCTATGTAAGCACTGATTTTAGAGACACTTCTAGGGAGCAGCTGTATTTATACTATGAAAGTGCCTCATTCTCAAGAAGCAACAAATGTAAAGGTATGACACTGCCGATGTTTTCCTAAAAACCTCTTCACCCTTGCTCTTTATAATGTATAACATTCCAACAACGTCTACATATTTATTAAATGTAACACTCTTGTTAAGTACCACTGATCTCCTGCCTAATAACTGATGAAGTCATACAGAAAAGCTTCCAGCAGACCAAAAGTGATAGAACTGCATATGTTTAACAACATCAAGCTTAAATGACTCTAAAACAATAGTAGGTGTCCTAAAATAAATTTGAAACATATTAATTAAAAAGTTACATGTTTTATTGTTTATGTGCACGCTGGAAAAACAGGACCTATGTTACATATTGTTTTTATAGAAATGTGGAATTGTTTGTTATCATTTTTAAATGAGCTTGTTCATCACCAGGACCAAAATTAATAACTTTTGCTTTCCAGGTCAACTATTTTTTGCCCCCTCTTACTACAGCCAACTGACTTGGCCTCGGCATAAAGGTTGGATGTCAAAGTTACAAGATGCTAAGGACAAAGAAGGTAAAAGAAGGTCTCTTATCTAGTTAGTTCTCCTGAAACCAGACTATTACAAAAAGTAGGGAATCTATTTTGTCTGGGTAAACTGCACACAGTAGCACCACCAAAAACTAAACTGAACTGCCCTGGAATACATAGTTCGAATGTAAAACAATTTATAACACTAAATAGTGTATCATTGCTAGAAAGCAAGTGTGCATGGCTGTGCACCACCTTTGTCTTTCCACCCTAGCCTGGTGGTCTATGTTGGCTATGCAGCAATCCAGCTCTACATATATGTAGACTCTGCTTCATACAACAAAATGAATGGTAAGATAAGGGTATGTGTTGAGTTGCACATGCCTAGTTTATTGTACATTTAAATGAAGATGGTGAACAGTCAGCCTGCCAACACACAAATTTGTAGCTGGCAGGCTGGCTGACTCCAAATTGTACTGGTCCAATAATAGGGTATATTTTATGGCTGCCAATTGAGCTTTAGTACTTTAAAAATGCTGTGTTAGATACTAAGAAAAGATGTTTTATCTAAAAATACACCATCTGATTTGTATGGGTTTGATGGCGGTAACAGGAGTGACTAACTCCAGGCAAATATTCCTAAGAAAATAATCCCTAGTGTGGAAACAAGAGATTGTTGTACATGTTTAATGGTTGTACATCTGCCTTAAGTGCTATTTCAACTAGTTATTTCCCCTAGCACTTACAAAAGGAAAGAAAAACAGTCAAAATGGTTGAATTACAACCTCAATGAGCATCACATTCAATATTAAATGTCAAAGACAAAACAACACTGGATTATCTAACCACATTTGGCATACAAAAAATAGTTTTTACAAGAAACAATCATGTAAGCCACAAGAAAACATGAATTTAATATTACAGTTTGGGTTATACATACTTTAATTTAACAATCTAGTATTGGTACACTAGATGGGTTATTTCAATACACCTGCATATTCCCATTCCCATAAAGTAGAGGGTTTTCAAATGTGTTTTTAATATTTTCTGTTGCCTTATTGCATCCATTGGCTACCTGCAGCAGGTGTAGGCTACATTTTAATGATATGATGATTGCTTAGAGAGATATAGCCAACACATCTCTACTGACAAGTCAACAAAATGCAAGAAAATAATGACAGGTTTCCTTAAAGGGGAACTAAAGTGCCACGTTTGGGAATCCATGATTAGGCAGGTCATTATTGCTACAGTGACAGGCAGTGTCCATTCTGCAATAATCCCACCCGCCCGATATGTCATCCCAGTCCGGCCAATGAAGATGGCAGAACATTGTCTACAGGAAGAGAACAAAGAAGATGGCGGCATACTGCAAGGGTATGGGGACAGGTAAGTATCGCTGGGTTTAGTTCCATTTCAAGAGTATTTTCTTGCACAAAGTTTTAAGTCAGGCCCAATTAGCATTAGTCACTAATACAATGAGAGTTAACGCACAATGACATAGTGTACTAATTGCTTTTATCTAATAAACTGTATAAAAATCAACCTTACAATTTAGAATGAGCAGATGATTTTGTATCAATTGCTTTTGCAGCAGGTAGAGATATAGTTTTGAAAATAATGCAAAGTTTTAATATTCTAGAATTGTACATTACTGACTTTGTGAGTAAATTGCAAAGCTCCGGTACAAGGGGGGGGGGGGGGGGACTTGTGAGAACATGTTCCAATTGTAAAATTAGCACAAAAAAAAAAACATTACTTTATGTATTATTTTATGGATATGTTCTCATAGGCCCTTCTGAATCCGCCACCAATACTGGTGACCAGAAGAGGTTTTGCAATTACAGTATATACTTTAATATAAATTGAGATTTTTTTTTCTATATCTGGGAATGCCATTAGAAAAAGAACCTTGGTTTATACTTGATCCTTTAGATGGCGCTGTGTCCTCATGTAAAGTGTATAAGAAACTCTTGCCCTTTGAGACTGAGAGATTGTAACACTTTTAATGTGGACACAGCTCCATCTACTGGTAGTCAACAATAATGCACAAAAGATCATTAATTAATTAATTAATTAATTAATTAAGCATCATGCATCATAACCACCTAAAATGTACAAAATATTTTAACCTGTAAAAAAAGGAACAAAAGATAAACAGACTGAACCCATGTGATTTTTATCTGTTTATTTATTTGTTTAAAAAAACACACACACATTAATATATTAATTCACAATTAGTGTTATTGTAGCGTTGTAGTGTTAGCAGGGACAGACATATTTTGTATATGTCTTTTTTCCAGTTTTTTTTAGGTAAAAGTAGACACCTTGTTAGGTGGCCTCAAAAATACATTTTTTTTCTACTACTTTCCACATACTTATCCACTTTAAAGTACAGTCCTAGATTGTAAGCTCTTCGGGGCAGGGTCCCCTTCTCCTGTGTCACTGTCTGTATTCGTCTGTCATTTGTCATTTAGGCTTTTGATATGCATGCCTAACGTATAAACTTCTTTACTGATAGTTTGTGCACTGTTTTAACTACATTAGTGCTTTTCAAAGAGTGGACATTACAACTTGTGACTCACCTGCATGTTTGCTTTGCATAATGGTAAGTTCTCCTATGGTACCTTTGCTTATATATTCATATTGTAAGTTGTACAAATGTATCATGTTCTCTAAAAATTTGCCTGGCTTGGCCACAATGAGATTTGTGAGACCAGGGCTTTTATTCATTTTGAATGTGACACTCACTGAACATTCAGTACATCTACACGCTGTGCTTGTTGTAAAGATACAGTTCTTATGGTGCAATAACTATAAAATGACCTAATACTGCTTCTAAAGTACATCACACCATGCCTGGAATTCATCAGAGTAAAACATTTATTAATATCACATTAATCAAAACTGAAATGGTTTAAATAAATGTGAATGATTTTATTGAATGTGATGCAGTGAATGTGCCTGAACTTTACAAATATACATCAAGAAAGAAATAATTTACTGCGTGCAAAAAAAATCGGAAAGTCTACAAGCATTTCCAAGAATAGCAAAATAGCTGATCTATCTAACAATATTTCCAGAAGTAGCAGCAAGTTGGCTATCCAGCCTATGAATGCAAATGAGTAATTGCTTTTTATTTGCACAGTAAGTGTTGCTGCTTTGTAATTGTTTTAAAAGCATTTGCTTTAATTTTCTGTACTGATAGTATGTGGCATTAAAGTGTAAAGGAAGTGCAACAGTAGGGATGACATAGGTCATCAAGGGTAAATGAACAGGCGGTGGCAGGGTACTGATCTCACTAGAAGCCGTATGGCTTACAAGTGGGCTACGCTGATGAGCTTGACTGTAGCGGGATGGGGCATTTTATTACATGCTGGTGTGGGTGAAGATTTCTTGCATGAGGTGACATCTATAGGGTATGTAGACCCTTTTGGACACATAGTAAGATATATATATACTGTAAGGGTTAGACCACAATAGCCATCAGGATGGAAGTCTAAACTTGGAGCACTGCTGGGGGCATTAACCTCTCTGGATAGCTCTACTGCACAGGAGGAAATGTGAGATGCCACTTCATAAAAGTTGTTTGTAAAACTAGGAAATAAGGCTTGAGTTCCCTCGTGCTGAAAATACTGCTAAGAATACTTAAATATAAAAAGAAAAAAATTACGCTCCACCAATTCCAACATATCTTTGAGCATAGTGACTTAAAAGGAAAACAAATGAGGGCAGGATCTTGACAGATGACATCAACCCATTTCATTAGGTTTAGATCCAAAAATGTTTATCTAAAATACAGACTTTTGGTTTGGTAGAATGGTCTTATCTGTGAGTCACCCTTACGAACTTTGGTATTGGTCCTAAATCAAATTCATTATCAAAATTTTTCATACACCAGAACAATGGCCAGAGGGTACACTAATAACATTTTACCTTTTCTTTGAACTCCAGAGGGGTACAAGGCAAAGATATTCACCTCCCTTGGGATTATTTGTTTAAGCTATAAGGGCCCTAGTGGTTCTATGAAATTCTGAAAAGGTTAGGGTACTACAATCGAGAAAAGACTTTATTTGAATGAAGCCTCGTTTTATTTAAATGAAACATCCTGATTTATTGGACTAAGTCCTTGCCATTTCCAAAAAAAAGGCTCCAAAGAACTAGCATATTATATCACTTTGCAGTGGATACAGTAATTCAAATATCTTAGTATTCTACAGACTTCATCTACAATACCAAATGGAACATCACTCCTATTTTAATTTATTTCACACAAAAAAATATTGCTTGTGCTTCACTTAGGTTTTCCACTGGGCTGCATTAAACATTAATTTACAAGGTTCCATGCCATACCCTCAACTCCCCATCCCTATGAGAAGAATTCTTAAGTGGTGGTTGATGGTTACTGGATTTTACTCTTCATCCACACTCACTCTACTTTGGCACAACCCCATTTTACCCCCATTGAACAATATCCTCAACATCCAGATGTGGATCAGAGTGGATTATATATATATATATATATATATATATATTATAATTGTGTTAAAATTGTATTCATAAAGTTCTTAAACATTATGCAGCCCTGACTACAATTCTCACCTACCAGGAATAACTACCATTCATCAATCATTAAATGTAATATGCTGTAAAACAACTTCAATTTACCTAACTAGATGTATTTCAAATATCTGCAAATATGACAAGCCATTAGACACCAATTGCCTTCTAACACTACCATTTAACAGTGTTGCTTGGAATGTTTGCTAATGCAGTCTAATCTTTTAAAGCCACTTTCTTCTCTATATCTTACTCCAGATCTAGTGTTGTAAATGTCTTGGTGCCAGGACACCTTCAGAAATCTCGTAGAATTCAGTAGCCCAGAGCTTGCAGCAGAATGGGGGCTTACACATTGTTGAATATGTGGTTTTAATGTTTTGGTTAATTGGTTTGCATGTAGGATAAACAGTCTTAAATCTTTAAATTCTGTCCCTATACATTTCAATTTTTTGTTCTTCCTCTGACCTTCAGTCATTAAGAACATGTTCAATAATCCTTCCATAATCCTGCTTTTTGCCACTCTAAATAACATGTATAATTATGTTAGTGCATAAAATCGACAATTATGTAGCAGCCACCTCAAGGTTTAGGTGTCCTTAATATAGGCACGCTACAGCAGATCAACACCTGAAATGTAAAGACTCACATGCATACATCTTTGCCAATATGCACAAGACTTTGTTAGATGCATGAACACATCACACTGACTGTTTTTGCAGGGAATTGGCACAAATCTGGCTGCATCTGGGTTTGCTCAGATCAGCTCATTAATCTATACTGGTGAATGATGAACTGGCTGCTTGGATGAGGGAGATCCTAGGTTTTAGGATAAAACATGAATACTAGAGGGATGTTTGGTGTTTAAGAGGGCTCAGTTAAACATTTGTGGGTAATTGCTGCATTAAAAAACATCAATTTTCCTTGATTTTGGTGTAATACATACCATTTTGTTTTTTATAAACAATCAATTAACTTGTCAAAAATGATCACTTAAATAAATCAGGGTTTTAAGCAGCGGTATTCTGCTAACATTCAGTGCAAGCTAATATCCTTTTTTAGTGCTGGAAATCAAACAATTATTTTGTGTTAGCATATCTGTTCCTGCCACCAACTCCCCGTCTCATTTTTGTAAGCTTAACTCTTCTAAAAGTCAACCAACATTACCATTTACATAATGCGGTTACCTAATACTTGATCCCTAATGATTACTCTTTCTGCTCTGTCCACCCTGTGATTTCCTGCAAGGTAAGCTTTATCCAGATTAAAATCAAGACTGTATAAAGTAGCTGAGATCATTTTCCCCACTTACATATTTATATGGAGATATTGCCTTGTATCTGAAAACCGAGATGACATTTTGGTTGTTTGTAAAAATCAGACTGTAGCAGCATTGGTATAAATAATGTTTCTTTTTTTGGCACAGTCTGGATTTATACTTAAAAGTCTGTCCTCTTAATTTGGGAAGTGGTTTATTCCTGGCAATAGCATGTGTCCTTAAATAACTTGCTTGTTATATACATGGAATGTATCTTAATTATCTCTGAAAAGCAAGATATTTTTTCTTGAAAAGCAATAGTGATTCCTAAAATATGTCCAGTTTATTTCATTTGATGATTTTGTTATTCCTGTAAAACTGATGATGGGTGGCCAGTCAAGGATACATATGGGCATGGGGTCATGGATGCTTGGTCTCATTTACAACTAACCCCCATGGGAGCACCTAAATTGCTCAGGGGTTTTTCCTCTGTTACCATACCAGAAGTGACCCACCAAAAAAAACTGGACCCAGAGTCCTAAATCAAGGGTGTTTTCTTTGGCCCATGATATAGTTATTTCCTACACTGGTGCGCTCAAACTCCTGAAAAGGTCATTAAAAAAAAAAGGTTCAAATGAAACTGTTTGCAGAGGAAAGTTCCAGAACACTAACTGTCTGACAAAGAGATCAGCTCCTTTAAACTAGTCAAAATAAAAAACTCAATAAATGAAACCATTGTAATCACCAGGCCTTTCACCACACTGCATGCAGATGGGGATCATTCTGGTTTCAGTCTCTATCCCTTTTAGGCTTGTATAGGTGTAGATCTGCAGATGACTCTCTCTCTCCTTCACTTGCAGAAAACAGGGCACATAGTACCCAAGCCATACATGTAGTCCTTTCTCTCCTCCTTACTCCAAAAGTGTTTCTTGTGACCACAAAGCTCCCATGTTTTAAGGGGCTAGATGCAGCAGGAAGTTTAACAAGTACTTAGCAAGTACACTTTTTCTGTCCATCAGTGCTATAGCAGTTCTACATATATCTACATCTCAGCTGCTAAAGTGACAGGCACTGGCAACTACAAATGTGCATGTTTGCTAAATAAAAAGTGATTTTGGCAAAAGAATAAGCACATGCTAGACCCTTAAATAGTTAAAGCCTATCCATAACAAAATATTTTGTTATGGCATTTTTTGCTTTGTTTTGTGTTGTGGACACATCTAAGCTTTTGGGTAAGTTAAGATTAGTGGTTAAAAACCATGGTGTTTACTGCTCCAGGGCACCAACTACCACCTACTGTCCACAGCTAGGCACCCATGATCAGTTTCAAAAACACCTACATTAAAAATGTACCCCGTCCACTCCAATGATGGGTTATAACATGGTTCTCGATATCTACCCCTTGACCCTGGAGAATAAATACACCTGTTACCCATTCCTTAAATACTTTTAATCAGCCCTAAAAAACAACACAACAACAGTACTATTGATTATTTACATCTGCAGACCCAGTGGTGTCCATATAGGAAATCCTATGAGGATCCACCCAGCACTGGCTGTACTTGCTGCACCATTATAGGAATGTCCACCTAGGCGTAGTCCTGCATCCTGATAAAATATTTTCCTATGGACAGTATTGTTTTTTAGCAAATTGTGCTGCTGCAGCTCCTCTGTAAATTTAGAACCAGCTAGACTTTATGAGACTTGTATAAATCTTGGATGCCCATGATCCTGTTGTTGGTTCTCCAGTTGCCCATTTAACCACTGCATATGAGGAATACACCACATTACCTGCTGTTTTGGAAATGTTCTGACCGAGCCATCCAGCCATTATCAATCTGGCCCTAGTTATAATGGCTCTGATCCTTGTGCTTGCCTATTTTTCCTGCTTGAACACGTCAATTTCATGTTTAACTGATGCCTAGTATATCCTACCTTTTAACAGGTGCCATTGTAATTCGATAACCAATGTTGTTTACCTCACATGTCAGTGGGTTTGTCGTTTTGACAAATAAGTGTATATGTGACAATAATTGAGTAGCCACATATCCTTAAAGAAGAAAAGTCAAATCAATTTTCTAAAATACAGATGACATGTTTTTAAATGGCCATGGCTTGGAAACTATATTTAAAGAGTTTGTGGATTTTTCAAGTTGTGTCCACCCTACCATAAAATACACACGGCAATATCTGGAGGTCTTCTATTACCTGGATCTTGAGTTGATGGTGCATATTGCCTACTTTTACTAAAAGCTCAACCTATAGGAAAATTTTCTTCACCAGTCAATACCAGTCGCTTAAGGGGCTAATAAAAGGAATCGTCAAAAATCAGTATTTTTGACGATTATATATAGATTAGTTAGACGAGTATATAGATTCCTTGCACTGTACACTGGTCGCCCAGCCACTAGTACACACCAAAGGAAACTGTATGTTTAGGGCAGAATCTAATATCAAAATAGAGATAAAAATGATAAAAATGCAGAAAATGCAGAACAGGTTTTTATCTACACCTGAAAACTTTTTCTCTGCTATGGCTTTTAATATTATACTAATACAGTTAAGGGGTCCTGTGTGTACTGATCTTTCAATGCAGTAATCATCCTGGCAAAAGCTTTTTATGTTGGACAGACATCTTAGACAGACATCTTAGGTGGTGTAAATACATTTATAGCCATTCAAAAGTCATAAAAAACAATATTACTATTTGGTAGATATATCGAAGACTGTATGTGTCAATTTACAAACTATTGTATTTGTTTGTATCTCTTTAATAACTGCAAATACTTGTTGACCGTGTCAGAAATTCAGATCTGTGCTGTGCACATTTCCAGTGTTATCTAAAGAATCTAATTAACAATGGTTTCCTATGTAGCAAAAGATAACTGTGTACGGTTGCCACTAGTCATCGCAAAATAGGTATTTGGATAATTGATGCATTTTTTAGATAGTAACTGGTATGTTTTATACTTTTAGGGTCGTTAAACATGGGAAAATGTTTATGCAAACATTTGTCTAAAAATTGCCATATATTCTAACAAGGACAGTTTTTCAGGAAGTCATAGTGTATGTAAGTACAGGTGTTAAAATTAAACTTAAAAAAGAGCTCAATATTTTACCCGAAAATCAATGCAACTGCTCTCTTTGCTCACTTTACTACTCTTCTGTAGTTGTGATATCATGATGCCACAGTTGGAAGCTCTGGGTGTTCTAAATAGAACTATTTGTAAAAAATATTACCACCATACACCTACTGTATCTGTGCAGTTGCTTACCAATGACTTTGTATCTATCCAAAAGTTCACCCACTTACACGACAAAGAAACTGAACATAAATATAGGCTTTACTATGGTAAATGGACCATGGTAAATAAAAGCCCACATCATTAGGATGAGATGTGAACTTCTAGAACTACCCTTCAACAATGCAGTACTGCAGAGAGAATTATTAACAATTGCTTAAAGGATTTCACTTTTAATTATGAATTTGGGTATTTTAATTTTTAAAGCTAAGGAATTTATTTATAAACCCAGAGTTCAAATGATTTTCCAGGAAAGGAAAGACAGGGATGTAGTGAATCAGCAAGCTTAAAGTGTATCTCCAATCAAACATGTTTAGTAGAGTACAGAATATCAGACCTGAACATTCTTTGGGCCTATAGGCACAGAAAGCCTGGCACTCGAAACTTTGCCCCCAAGAAGGCCACACTCCCAAATTACACCATTTTTATGTGATCTGATTTAAAATCAATAAAAAAGTATATTTTCAAAATGTTGGGGGATGTTTTAAATAAAAATGTGTGCCTGGTAAGATATTATTTAAAATATATTTTATAGCGTCTTATCTATCCCCTTTTTATATTCTGCTTGACTACCCCTGGTGTGTTGCTTCTGTTTAGTGTTCTTCAGGAATTTTCTCTGCCTGTCTTGCCCTGACTTGTCACATTAGGCAATAGTGCTTAGTAAGAAAAAAATACCAGGGTGCTGTTTAGGCTCCATGGATTCTCCTAGAAAAGAGATCCCTGCAAAGATGTTTACTGTGGAAAATGTAGAACAACCCCTTCATATTTAATCTTTTTGTGCTTCCTGCTTTGCAAAACCCAATACAATTTCTAAGACTGAATCTGACTAGATGTGCCCTTGCTGTAACAAGTATTATTATACAGTATTTAGAAAAATCCAATTTGTGTCCAATAATCCAATACATAATCCTAGAGTTTCTATTCCAGAAAAATTAGGAATTCTATTTCTGTCCTCCATTTGAAAATACTAGTTGCATGGCAGTCAGAAAAATCCTCTAATTCAGTACTAGAGTCTCTGTTTTAGAAGGAGATGCAAGTCGAATCAGAGTGAAGTCAGAGCTGAACTGTATACTTGTTTCTTGAAGTATTGAAGCCATTAAATCAGCATGGAAGTTAGACTACTGTTATTTTTAGAAAGGGAGGTCAGCAGTGGTCTCCATATTTCTGCCAGCACAGGTTACCTTTAAGTCACAGAAAATAATAAATTATTAAACATAGAGCTGCCATCGTATATAATATTAACTAAATACCAGAGATACATTGCAGTTATAAATGTGTCATCTGTGACAAGAGTTATACTGCAAACCGCAGGGCTCCTAAAATTCTTTTAAGGTAATATATTTTCCACCAGTATTTTAAGTACTCTGTCTTATATATCACATACTCTCCATTTAAGCTTTATTAAAAGACATGTTTAGTCTGTTTAAACACCTTGCTGCATATCTTTGGGTAACTTTAAACTGAACTTCATGCACTTTAAAATACATATAGTATATTTTAGGTTTGATTAACAATGTCATTGCTCAATATCAGATCTCTGGAAACTAAATACAGTAAAACACATCACATAGTTTAAACCTAAAACCCATATTTTCAGAAAGCCTTTGACCTACCAGGACTTCAATTAGCACCGCTGTAAAGCTAACCACTACTAGCTGCATGGGAACTATTAAATTGTGCTTATGTTTTTTCCATTAAGTACAATACCCAAATTTAGAAACATGTCACATTTTCACCAAACATAGGCAGTGTGCCAAATTGCATAATTCTTTCCATCTTTGCCTAGAAAGATTTAATTACCTTGATTGCATAAGGCAAAAAGGCCCCGACATCATCTTCTGAATTATCAAAAGTTCCCAACTCAAACACAATTTATCTTAGGAGACCTACGAGTCAAAATCTGTCCTAATTTTAGATGTTGTTAGTGTTTACCTTGTTGTGCCAGGTGCTTACATCAAAGCATTGTTTGGGGAGACAATGTGCTTCTTCTTTTTATGTGTTCTGTTTGGTGCATGTTTTCTGTTATCGAACGTCAAGAAACATTTAAGTGACAAAAAAAGGTGGCAGCATTTTCTACACTTCTAGGTGATCTCATATTTCTTGGTATTCTGCTTTTACGGAGAAATATACAGGGAGTTGCAATGTGAACATAAAGTGGCTGACACAAATGATTTCATTCATATGCATTACATTTAAAGGGAAGAAAATATCCTTTGGACATACATTTGCGGTTACAGCAATTTCACATTAAAGGGAAACCCCACCCCACCCAAAGTTTGGCATCATGAACCTCAGCTTTGGAAATGGAAAATGGATTAAAAGGCTTGGATAAGTTCATAATTGTATTACTGCAGAATTGCAGGCCTTTATTTGGGATCCAGGCCCAGAGTGTCCTGAAAGAAATTGGTGGGCCATGCACTCTTCCCTTTTCCAGGCCAGGAATGTAGGATGGCTAGGAAGCACCTGGCCTTTGATATTAGAAAGGCACCTGCCCTAGAGACAGCTGGGCCAGCTGCAAAGGCTGTGTGCAGCCTGTACACTGGGAGTAGGTCTCCCACAGTTAAGTCTGATAGACCAGAGCCCGAAAGATAATTGTTGTGTTTTTCCATGTAATGCTGTGAAGAATTGTGAGGGAAAAGCCTGGAAATTCCTTACTTTTTTGAGAATAAAAGTGGGCAAAGAGTCTTAAATTGGAATAAAAGTCTGATGTACCTCTCTGCAGCAAGTGTGCATTTCGACGCTAAACCTCACAATACCTTATTGATATTAATATACAGTATGTAAAATTTACCTGCCAAATATTTTTAATTCTTTGCCACTAGTCATGTGATCCATGTACCTCTGCTAAAAAACTGCTCAGGTGGGTGGCCTGTTTCCTCCACTGCAGGTAAGCAAAAAAGATTGGTCACTTAAATATTGGGTCATTTACCACACTGATCAGGTCATCATTCTTCTCCAGGTAGCAACCCCTCCTGTTGGATTAAAACACTGCAATGCTGTATAGCCATATTGATGTAGGGTGATAAAGAAAAATGTGAGTATTTATACCTGATGTATTTAGAACCATTACAAATACATTCCTACTGTAATGGCTTTGCAACCAGCTTTGCATCACTCTTCTACTCTCTGTTGTAACATAAAGGTTGCCTTGGCTCACTTTCTTACTTCTTGGATACAGATGATGATTTTGCTCAATCACTGCCCACTGGGCTGACAGGTGAAAGAGACAGTTGCAACACTTAAATAGAATATAGTGGTACCACTTGTCTGACTACATAGTGTTGCAAAGGTTTTGAACAGTAAACATATTATTGTGCTGGAAAATATTTCTTGAGATATGTCAGGTCAATTTCCATCCAACAGTACCACAACCCCTAAAAACTTTACATAAGTACAATATGGGACTTTTCATGTACAATGCGTTTTACCAATAGTAAACAATAGTTAAACCATTACATTAATCAATCATAACAAAAGATGTAAAATGCATTTGCAGCCATGAAACCATATGTAATTCATATGTATGATATGCCAGCTTGTTATAGATTAGAATATAGTGTTTCTCCTGGAGAAGCTATGTTTGTGAAACATGTTGAGCACATCAATTATGAAGTTGTGATGAATAACATACTTGTCACAGATGTAAAGATTGTATAAAGGCCTTGTTTTGTTTATATTTTATATTATGGATATTATAGTAATAAAAGTTGTAATTTTAAATGCATGAAAAGCCCTATATTATTTTTTGTAAGAGTACCTAATGCATTTAACTATTTCCCCTTGATTGATTTTTTTAAATAATAATATAACTAGAGCTGGTGACCTTTTATACCTGCCTATTCTAATATTAGAAAAGGCTATGCAACTCAGTTATTGTTAAACCATTCTCAGACATGCATGAAAACTTTCCATTTGAATTTAGTACACAGCTTCTATGTTACAAGTAAATATCTTGAATTAAATTATACAAATAAGCATGTCATTCCAGTGACCACACCATAGCTGCCTTTTTGCCACAATACAACATCTCCCACTTAAAACATAGAAGGATGTGGTGCTGCTATCAACCACAGCTATTCCACATGGGAGCACATGAATGGCTTGTTTTAAAGCACTGGAAAAATGCAGAAAATTGCAGATGTAAATAAGCTGGTTGGACATTTGTACCATATCGCTGTGCAGTTAGTACATCATCACTTCCCTAGTCTTGAACAAATTGTTCTTTCTTTTTAGTAATCCAAAGACACTGCAATGTTTAATGCTGGGATTAAGTCTGACAAGTAAGGAGAATGTTTATATTTTTAAAACATATAAACTGAAAAAAACAAAAAAGGTTTTATATTTTAAACCTAAAAATTGGTATATTTTAGTCTGAGATTAAAAAAAGAAAAGTCAAAAAATGTCTAAATATAATTAAAGCATTGTTAAAGTCCAATTGCAGAAAAAGGAAAATTAATTATCCAGATCAGCCTAAAAATAAAAAAATAGCTCCAAATGCAATACTTGCTCATTCTCTAGCATTATTCTCAACTCATTTGGTCACCAATACTGTAATGTACGTTTCCGTCTTAAATGATGAGAATGTTTGATATCTAGAGTCTTATACTTTTAAATGTAAGGACTCTAGATATTTATCAATAAACATGTTGAATGTGCACCTCATGCTTTTTATATATGTGCATTGTGCATGTAAATTTGTAATATAAACTGTGCTAAATATGTTTCAAATTCAATGTTTTGTGTTTTATTATATATATAACACTCCCATACTATGCTTGTTGTATTCAGCAAGTGAAAAAGAGTCACCTTCTTGGTGACTGCACATCAAGCAGTTGTAAAAGGTGCTTCTCAAGATGCATTTATTGACATACTCAAAATATGTACTAATTGGTCCTTTGCATTGCCAGTGGATGACTTTCCTAGTGCACTATGGAGTTTCAAGACAAAAGTGGTCAGAGATAGAATAGGCTACACTCTACATGAATTCAGCATGCTCTCATCACTACTTGAGTAGGACTGATGTTTGCTTTGATCTCACATTGGACCTGATTTATTAAAGCTCTCCCAAGGCTGAAGGATACACTTTCATCAGTTAAATTGGGTGATCCAGCAAACCTGAAATCGATCTGGTCCAGGAATAAAAACATTCACTAGCAAATTTGCTGGATCACCCAGGTTTACTGATGAAAGTGTATCCTCTTCAGGCTCCAGAGAGCTTTATTAAATCAGACTCATTGTGAGAGATTTCATCATAAAACCAAAATGTCTCCTTTGTATGGAAGATACTCTTAAAACAAAACAAAAAAAAAAAAAAAAAAACGATGGTACCCTTAACCTAAAATCTTGCTGCACATCCTTTAGAAGCAGTCACTGCAATCAAACAATTCCTGAAGCTCTCAATACAGTCTCTGCACTTGTGAACAAGAGCCACACTTCCTGAGTAAACTGCTACCATTGTATTAGGTTTGAAGGTTGCATTCTCCAGATTCCATGTTTTAGTTGATTTCATAGATGTCAGATAGGATTCTAGTGAGGATAATAAAAGGCCCCTTCAGTAAAGTTCAAAGTTCAATGTTTTGTTCTTAGCCATTCTCTGTGTGTAGATCCTTTTGTGGTCACTACCCTGTTAGAGGATCTAATACCACCTGCAATTCCATCAGAGCTTTTTGACAGTGTACAATACATTTCACTCCATGTGTCTTGGTAGGGTTGAGATTTCATTGCACCATGCTCAAGTTCAAGACAGGCCATGTTAGACACAGATAAACAAACCCAAAACATAACCAAGCTCCTCAATATTTCACAGCAAGCATGGTGTTCTTTTATTAAAAAAAAAAAATTTTTTATATTCATGATATCTACTAGAACCCTATTCGGACATATTTCTGTAAGTTACAGGTCTACAATTTAAAAAAAAAATTTCATGAAAACCTGTGACGCTTTTGGAACAGAAATCTAGAAATCAGTGTAACGCTCAGGTGGTTAAAGCTCCCCAAGAAGAGGATACACTTTCATCAGAGCAGCTGGGTGATCCAACAAACCTGGAATGGATTTATGCAAAGTGAGTAGCTGTGCGCTAGCATATGTTTTGAAACCTGGACCAGATCCATTTCAAATTTACTGGATCAACCAGGTTCACGGCTGAGTGTATCCTCTCCAGACTTGGGGAGCTTTAATAAACCAGGCCCACAGAGCTGATATGACTTACCAAAAAGCTTCGGTTTTGTATAATTTTTCCAAAGGATAATCTCCCAGAAGCATTTTGGAAGTTGCCCTTTTCTTTTTGTCTATTCTCACAACCCTTCTGCCATTAACATGCTAGTGTATCATTTTCTTTCTAAACTCCTCCGACAACTCTATCATTTGCTCTTTTGGTTCATGTTCAGTGAGGGACACACAGTGAAACCAAACATGACTTCTCTCTGTTCAAAAAATAAGAAATACTAATTAAAGAAAACAATATGTTTAAATAATCACACTAATCCAATTATTTCAACTTTGAAGTTTATTGGGGATACCGACAAAGGCATCCCACCCATTTTGGAGGATCTTTCCAAAATAAGCAATGTTATCTCTTTTCATGCTTGTTAAGTTTTAGCCAGTGGTCTGTTAGTATACATGTGACAATTCTTTTTCTCAAGTCATACAGCATAATTTCAATGAGCTGGTAGCCTGATCTCCCACTGATTTTTTTTTAACCTTTGAATAAGTTACACCAGAAAAACACTAATACATAATGTTTGAAGAGATATACAGATTTATTCCTCCAAGAGGCTATCAATACAGCAATTTATACACAACAGCCCACAGGGAGCTAAAGAAGACAAAGCACTGATAGTGAGGTGTGAATGGTACTTTTTTGGAATGCAGTTGCTGTCTACCTTTCTACCTGCAATACAAAAGCAACACTATTGTGGATGTAGTTGTGGCAAGCTCTACATTTGAAGCCCCAACATAGCCATGTAACATTGCCCACTATATGAATAGATAAAGAACCAAGTACTACACTCCTTAATGGTGTGTAACTTGAACTAAAATTGTCAAAACAAACATAGTTTAAATAAGTTCTTGAAGGGTACTGTGGAATCTGATGTATTTATGACCTGAAGCTTTAGACAATTTATGTATACAGTACTATTTTTTCATGCGTTCCTTTCCAGTATATTGACCTGGTACCAAAATTAAACATCATGGGGAAACATGAACAATAAATCTTTCCCCATCTAATCCTAGATATTTGGTTTTTTTTCCCCCTTTGCCTTCTAAAGCTAAGATATGGTCACGCAGATCCATGATACAGGTCTATTGACAGGAGCCATTTCCTAATGGAGAGGTAATAGGATGTGTCCATATCACAAAATGAGAAAACTCTTGAGATTGCAGCATCACATGACCACAGATTTGGATTAGAAAAAAAAAAGTTTAGATTTTATTGTCATAGTTTAGTTTAAGAGATGGAAAGGAAAATCATACTAGATGATAAAATATACCAGTAATTCTACACTTATATGGTAATACTTGTGTAAAATGTGACCAATATACACCTGGGGACTGAATTCTTGCTATGAACACTAAAACCTGTACATAGAGGTCATACCAAACAAACTTTTATACAAATCTTCTTTCTATAATGTTTTAATAAATGATATATAGTGCTACACATAAATATATACAAAGACATACATAATAAAATAGTGCAAACTGCTTAGCAAACCACAATGCAAGCTATTAGAATATAAAACATATATACAGAGATTCCAGAAAACAGTCTTCAA
This sequence comes from Pyxicephalus adspersus, assembly GCF_032062135.1. Lineage (NCBI taxonomy): Eukaryota > Metazoa > Chordata > Amphibia > Anura > Pyxicephalidae > Pyxicephalus > Pyxicephalus adspersus. The sequence continues at coordinate 85,996,372 of NC_092861.1, read as the reverse complement.
ACTGGGCTCGTTATCCAGGCGTCTCTTATATTACAATTCACAGCTCATTCTTAGCCTCTTGATTTTTTTAGGACCATCTACAAGACAATAAAGGGAGAGATATATTTTATTCTAAAGAACATTTTACAACTTTGTGCTTATGAATATCAAACTGTTTGGCTCTGTACATCCTTGTCAGTCTAGGTGATATTTGTTGCATGTTACAAAAAAACACTATGTATCTCTTTTAGAGTTTTAGAATAGCAAACCTCACTGAAGGTAAAGATTTAATTCAATGATTTACACATTTTCTTCAGCATAGGTAAATATAAAGAATTGTTTATAAATATAATTTTAATTTCCAACATGCACAGCATTAGGTTTCTTTTCACATGCTTACATCTTTATTTTTACCAGTTTGGTCATTGTTTATAATGATCAGTAGCTAAAGTTGTAATGTATGCACACAGCCCAGAGCAAGTCAAAGATCACCCAAGTGTGCAGGAACCCCGGTGAGTTTAAAGGCCATCTGGACATAAATTTAAAACAAAATCCACAATTGAAGATGGGTGGAAATTAAAATGAATACATACTACCACAACAATCATACTATGCTTGGACTGTCTGGAATAATCTTTGAATAAATTTTAAAGAATTAAAGAGGAAGTAAACTCAAAAGTGCCTAAAACAAACAAACAAAAAAAAAATACACTTACCTTCAGTCTCGCACAGCAGTTGATTGGTCCGGAGGTGTCTTCCATCGGGTCCTACGTCGTCCTGGTATCCATCTTTGAGCCAGTGTGCCAGGCGGGGCCATCTTCGCCTCTTCTTCTGGGTTCTTCCTACTACGTCACGGGACGCAGGTGCGAGATCAGGTGACGTAGTTTGGGAAAAAAACTTGCCCATCTCACTACACATGCGTGAGATTGGCAAATATTTTCTTTTATCACAAAAAGGCTTGTTCTGTGCATGCCTGAGATGCTCTGGCATGCGCAGGAGCACCCAAGAGCCCCACAGTATGCGTGAAGTAGGTTTTCCTACTGCGTTCCTATTCATTCTCGATTGCCTAGGTTGAGAATTGAGAATTAGGAGGCATTGAGAATTAGGAGGCAGTGCTGCACCTTTTTTTTTTTTTTTTTTTTCAAAAAGGGTGTTGCACCTAAAAATACAAACAAAAAGAATTTTTACCTTACATAAAAGGGTTGTCTACCCTTTTATGTAAAGTGAAATTTCTGAGTTTAGCTATGCTTTAATTCATGGAAGCTGTGCAAAAAAACAGGCAAATGTCAGGAGAAGTCATTGGCACTGCCAGTGGTTTTTCTGTAGCTAATATTTCCTCAATTACTGACTCGTGATGCATTGCTTCTCTAAGTGGCCATCTCGGGAGATGCAGGAAATTGCAGTCACTACTACTACTGCAGTCATACAGATTTGAGGCGGAAATTACAGGAGTGTCTAGGCATGGGGTGGCGGCGACAATTCACACATCTAGTTATTCTAAGGCTACGTGCAAAAATTGTCATTGGAAAGGACCTTTTACGACTTTCTGTAGATTATGCTTTCACGATCCTTTCCAATGACAAAAGACTGAATGAGTGCTGTACATACAGCGCTGTTCTGCTCTATAGTGAGGGGAGAGAACGAGGGAGCGTCACCCCGCTGCATTGTCTCCCCTTTCATTGCGATGGTTTGTGGATCTGCCAGGAGGGATCCATGAAGGAGTAACGCTGTACACACGCCAGATTCAGGTCTGGTATCAGACAAGAATCATCTGATGTGTGTACATAACCTAACACAGCAAAGTTCAGGGCTGATATATATTTATTTATTGAAAAAAATGAGGAGTTTCTCATACCTTTGCCACAGCTTTGACATGTGCTGGTTTTATCACAGAGCACCTGTCCTCAATAGCCTTTAGCCGAGCTTCTCTTGCCAACCTCTGCAGGAACAGGACACAATTTAAATAGATCTGGAAAGAAAAAAAGAATAGGAAATAATGAATTCTAACCCCAAACTCTGAAATTAGAAACAATTGCACAGCTGGCTGATAAATAATCCATAAATACCAAACATAGAATGACACAATATAAGTCATTACTGTGAACACCTGACACAGCTTTTACAGAACACAAACTGCCCAATACAGAGAGTTACACCCCGGCTGATGTACGGCTATGGAAGTCTCTGCAGACAGCAGCTCCCGCCCCATACCATATACACGGCACAGACACCGGCAGTCTCACCAGCAGGTCCACGTTGGTCTCCAGGCGAAGGTCCGGCAGTCGCTTCTTCACGGCGGCTCTAATAGAAGCCCGAGGCACCGAACCAGCCATCCTGCCACTCGCAGCAACAACCACACAAACCTTATTTTGAACAGCGCGGTATCCACGTCTGACGTCACAGTGCGGGCGCGATTTAGTGACGTATGAGAGATGCAGAAAGTAAGGGCGGAAGTGTTGTGTGACTTATAGTTGTATGGGAATGTGAGAGAATTTCGTACGTTTCGTTTGTCTTCCTATCAGAGGACTTGTTAAATGTTATTTGAACATTTTAATAAAATATTTTTCTGTATTTTGCTGGCATTTGTTTTCTCTACATTAAAGTGGTATCCTTTATGCTGGCTATATGTCTAAATAAACAGTGCCAACAATTATGACACAGTATTTATATAGCGCTGACATATTACGCAGTGCTGTACAATGTTCATAGTCATGTCACTAGCTGTCCCTCTAAGGGGCTCACATGTCCCTACCTCAGTCATATGTCATTAACACAGTGTAAGGTAAGTTTGGGAAAAAGTCAGTTACCCTAACTGCATGTTTTTGGAATGTGGGGGGAAACCCACTCAAACAAGGGGGAACCTGCAAACTCCATGCAGATAATGTCATGGCTGAGATTGTAACCTGGGACCTAGCGCGGTAAAGGCCATAGTGCTAACCACTGAGCCACCATGCTTCCTGATACACCATGTAGATTACTGAATACAGACTGAAGTTATCTATGGATTGGAATTTATTGCCACCGCTGGCACCAAAGTTATACCATATGCACATTGTTGCGGACTTACCTGCTAAAGTCACTTCAATGGCAGCAATGTTCCCTTAGTTGCTATGCCGCTGCCATCTTCACCTTGTCCAAGTCTTTGGCTATCTACATTGACCAGGTAGGAAAGACATAACTACTGCACATGTGCCCTAGAACTACTTCATCACAACATGGCATAGTGCCCAGACCATACAGCGAGCTGTGCCCAGTGTGCAGAAAAGAAAAATAAATTGATATGCAGGCAAGTTGCTTCATAGTTCCACCTGGAAATCTGTAAAGTGAAGTTTAACTTTGTATAAAGGATCAGATGTAACAATATATGAAAATGTTTGTAAACCCAGCATTCTGTCCCATTCATCTGCTACCCATAACCTAAGCTGATGAAGCACAGTGTGGTGTATAACACTTCCCACTTGTCCATTGCCATAGACACTTTTTATTTCTTGCCTCCTGCTTGTTTTCCAGTACACATGACTACAAGCCCCAAAAAGATAATAGAAGAGCTCAACTGGACTCTACCATTACTTTTTATTGAACTTGTCAAACTGAGCCTTCCTAGTCACCTCTATCGAGCTTGTAGCCAATCACTGCACAAGGGGCACAGAATAAAATCGCATGAAAACATAGAGCAGGCCTGGACATCTGAGATATCATTTCTAGGTATATTATGGTGTAGGTGGGGGATCTCATACAGTTTTTTATCTAAAGATTTACCTGTACTGTCAACAAAACAGGGCTGGATGTTGTGGTGTGTTTTTAAATTGACTATATGACATTACCTGCATACCGCGTCTCCTGTGTGCAGCAAAGACATGCAGCTGACCAAGCCAACACCAATCTGCTCATGTGCTTGGTGTGGTCAAAACAAAAGCAGAAGGCAAGGAAGCTGGCAGGATCAGCTTGGATTTTAGCAATAAATGGATGAAGGTCTACTAAAGTGCTACTTTAAACATGTCAGACTACTGCAGAGGGATTGCTGCTTCACCATAAAGAGCCACAGAGAGTCCTTCTCAGCATTCTTACAAGGGACAATCTTTCTATTTAGGCTTTAGAAAAAAAAGTAATACAAACATTTTGATGCATGTGGAGTGTATTTAGCAGATATAAAATCAAAGTGCAATTGGGGTTTATTCATCCATGACTTATGATCCAAAAATTCCAGCATGCTGCATCCGAATTGGGTTTCCAACATCAGCCTGTTCCTATTTCTCATTTCCTTTAAGGTGACATAGTGAGATTGTGTTAAAATATAGGCTTAGACTTCCCTTGACAGAATAGTATTGCTTGTCAGTGCTTTTTGTGAATTGTTCATCATGCCCAGTAAGTGGTTCCTTGTTCACTCAGGCTTTAGTTTGTGTAAAAGCAATGAGAACAACTCATACCAAGGTTTTGCAAAGCTTTTATGAAGCCTTTAGGTAGACCTTTAGCCCTAGTTGTGAATTATTAAGCACATCCTAGGTGTTTATTTATACAACATTCCCTGGTGGGATTTATTTACTGTTATTAAAACACGTGGACCTGGAAGATTCCCAGTAGGGAATGTTTAAGGGAATGTCTGATACCCTGTATTATAAATAGAGCCCTTAAAGTGATCCCTTGTTTTTTTCATGCAGGGAAATAATCACCAAAATGTAAAAAAAAAAAAAACTTTGATACCTGTGCTGCACCGGGCGATGTTTTACGCAGAAATTTAGTAAATTTTGGGGTATCAGCAGCTACATAAGAAAAGTACAAACGTCTGCCACAAATTTTGTGCCAAATTATTTACAGGAAACATGACCAAAGTGAAATATGGAGACTGCCATCGCTGACTGTTTCTGGCATTGAGTTGAAACAAGTGTTTATATTTGAAGGTCAGATTGAAAGTGATCTGTATGCTTATTTCTGCACCAATGACCAATGACAGTTCTGAATCATAGTGACAATCAGGCAGCTGATATTGTATGGAAAATTACAGCAAAGATGAAGGGGGCAATCCTGAAGATTTTTTTTACCATTCTACCTATTTCAGTTAAAAAAAAAACCTATTTAAGGTATATACAGATGGTACTGCAAACTTCAGATTTTTTTGTTCATAAACTCTATTGTTAAGTGTTTCAGCATACAGATTGGTATCATACTAAACCTTTCAGGAACCTTGGGGCCTTAAATGTATTATGACCATCTACAAAACATACCAGTCCATACTTACATTTTAGTGTTGATGGTATAACCAGATAACTCTATATTCTTTTTTGTGCTTCTGGTATGATGGTGGTAAGAGGTAGCTGAGAACAGTAGTGTTCGATCCTGTGTCTACAATTCCTGCCCCTGCTCATATAGACATGTGGTTTCTCCTGTACTGCAAGGATGTTTGGAAATATATTCTGGTATCTGTCTAGGGAAGGGTACACACCCTGGTCATGATTGCTTGCTGTCTGAATCCTTGTTCAGAAGACTTCACCTAACTGTCCATGTAACAGTTGGATCTGAACATTTTACTCTTATCACATAACTGTTATAGTTATCACCAAGGAATTGGTGGAAAAGCTTCAATTGTGTCTCTTTTTTCTAGGAGTTCTACTTTAAATGGTAAACGGTAGGGCTTATTGCCAGAAATGGACAGAGCTAGGTCACCGGCCATTCACAAAATACAAGGAGATACGGCGCACCGGGTGAATGAAAACCAGAACTGTGCTTTTTTCAAGGGATAAACAGTGTTTGTTTTTTCATATGGGGAATGATGGGGATTGGGATCAAACATTTCCTGGTGGAAAAACTTCCAGGTCAATGTGTTTCAATGACAGCAACTGATTGTTCACCAGGGAATGTTTGAAGGAATGTTAGATTCCCTGCTTTCTAAATAGAGCCCCAAGAGCCATCTTTTCACAAAATAAGTAAAGCTAAATAATAAATATAAATCCCGTTCTATTTCTTAAAATGTATGATAAGTTAGTTAGTCTTTAGGCAATTCAATAGTTTACTTTGTGTCCTGAAATTATTTTTTTATGTGGAGATTCTGCTAAATACAAAATCTTTATATTTTACTTGTTATAGGTTAACTTTTGTTGTTTTGCTGACTTTATTTCATACACACCTACTCTTGTAAGACATAGGCGTTGCAAACACATTAAACAGTTAACCACATTCTCTATTTTTGCAACTTCCAAAATGTAATTATGCAAATATCAAGTTCTTAAGCTGAAGTTTATTTGCATTCATAAAGTATTTTTCACATCATGTCTGTAGTAGAAAAAATTGAATAGCTGTGTTGTAGAAGCAATTAGCTACCTATGGCCTGCAGCATGTAATGATGCGTGCACATTCCCATATATTTGTGGGTTGCCATCCGGCTTCAATATAAAGTAAGCCACTCATAAATTGTTGTGGTTGACAGTACTTATGAGTGGTGCCAAAAGCTGAGCCAAACATTTTGTCTGTGCGGACCACAGAGTCTGGCTGGAAACCTTACAGCCTGTAGGTTCTTGATAAAGCACAGTTCTCAATCCATCATGGATAACAAAAACACATGTAGTTCACAGGGCTTCTGTGAATGGGAATACATTTAAAACAGCAATTGCACTCTTTATTGAAATGCATGGTCACAATCAGAGGTTTCCTGCTGAGACAGGGACTCACCCTTTCATTATGTTGAATATCTAAAATAACAAATTACGCCCATCATATATACACACTTCATAGTTTTATTTGCACAGGTCCTGGGAAATTTCAAAAACACTTTAACTCAGCTTTGGGAGGTATTTACTGAGAGTAGAATTAGGGGAAACAGTTTTATGGGGAATGAGATATTAACAATAAAGACACAGCATGAAAAGTCATGAACTCCATCCTATAATATTTATTAGAACATTGCAAGCCAAAATATATTTTAATAGAGAAGATACTGTAGCTGCAGACTTTTCAGCAGTGTGGCATCCCTAAGAGTGTACGATTCTGGTAATCTATTTTCAACATTGTTGCCAACTATATATGGGCATCCAGACCAGTACTTTACAGAGTTAGTTCACCCAAACCTAATATTTCAGATTTTATTCAATGCTGCAGAACTAACCCACCCAGCACTTTTCCTCTTTTCTCACGGACTTTCTTGCTGAGACCTGAGCACTTGAAATCCTGCATCTGCACAACTCCTCTGGCCATAATGAAAATGGAAAATGGAATAGAAGGTATAGGAATGCATGCAAAGTTGACCAGAAGAGCATACGGAATAATAACAGGTGTATTTCACTGATGAAGTATTAACAGGCAGGGGTGGACCCATCACAGCACACTTTACCAAGGACAATGCATGTTCATTAACTAACAAGTGCTGACATCAAAACCTACACATGTTTGGGATTGCAGTATTCAGGATAAATACTACAGAATTAGTTAGTGAAAACATTTTAAATAGTAATAATTTATATTTAAAATGCCACACATTAGGCAAACTAAAAAATGATACTTTGCATTTTTGTTCATATTATAAAATAATACACTAATTTAAAAAAAAAACATATTACAGACCTAAATCTATGTTATTGTTGATTAAAGTGCAGTGTACCAAAACTTTCAAATTTGTTCTGGATATGCATGTTTTTATAGCTTTAGGACATGAAAAGGTTAAAATGTAATATTTGTAAACTCTATATGAAAAAATATCATTTTTGCAGGAACATATCCTGTAAGAAATCCTCAAGGCTGATTTACAAAAGATCTGAGAATGTTTCAAAATCAAATTAGGTATTACTTTAATTATCCAGTCATATGAAAAAAAGAAAAAAAGCCTGTATGAACCTGTATATTCTTTTTTCATTTGCACACAATAGTTTATTTATTGGGCTTGATTTATTTAAAGCTCTCCAAGGCTGGAGAGGATACACTTTCATTAGTAAAGCTGGGTGATCCAGCAAATCTGGAATGGATCTGGTCCAGGATTTAAAACATTTGCTAGCATCCATTCCATGATGAAAGTGTATCCTCTTCAACCCCGGGGAGTTTTAATAAATCTGGTAATGCTGGTGGGGTGGAACACAGAATATACGTACATACAAGTGTTGTACAGCAGACCACCTATGTATAGGCTTTATTCAACTTCAGTTATATGGACCTCAGAAGCTTTATCGAAGTGGTGAGGTCCTATTGCTGTTCCTTTGTGGATGCACAAATGTTACCCCCTGCTGACTTTGGTTAATAGAAATGTTTCATCTGCTGTACATATTGGACATGCTGGTAAATCCCCCCACTCCTGAAAAAGCAGTAACGTGTATCTGCGAAATGCGTAAGATGCCGGAGAACTCCCATCACCCTATGTCATGATATCAAATGTGTCTTAGCAACAAATAAATGTATCCACATGCTGACAAGTATAAATAGACATACTAATGTTTCTGATTGGGGTGATATGTGGGTTATCATATATGAAGATTCTGTAAAAATAACATATACTCGGTGAGCCATATCCCTGTGTGGTAAAAAAAAAAAAAAAAATTGGGACAGTAAAAAATACCAATCTCTTGGTTTGCTTTTAATCTTTTTTTTTGCACCTGCATGGACTATTCAAAAGATAGAGGATGTGGTTCTTGTAATACTCCTGATTTTAAAATTTCTGTACTATTTAGGGGTGAGCGAGAATGCTTCCAATGGTTCCGTGAAATTTCAGCAAACCGAAATTGCGAAACCATCAGAAAATCAAGAAAATTTAAAACAGGAGGATTTCCAGAGCTGCATTCGGCCCTTTATATCCTCCTGTTTGCAATCCCTGAGGCACTAGAGGTTAATTAAACTCTAATGCCCCGGGGATCGCACACTCTTCTCAATGATTGCAGCTCTGCTCCCCTGATTGGTCTTGCAGGTCCCAAAAATTCAGTCTCGCTGGTCGAATTTACAAAGACCGTTCTCGCCTTCATGTTTAGTAAGCGAGAACGGTCCAATTCACCACGAGACTGATACTAATAAATTCACTTGCTTAGCCCTAGTACTATTATATATTGAGCTTTAGAAAAGCACAGCGCTGAAATGTAAAATAATAATATTAGCCTTCCTTCCCAGTTCTCTGCTGTGGACTACAGAACATCTTCTCCGCTATGTTATTGAGATAAAAATAGGGAAATAGTTCTGTATTTCTAACACTCTTCCTGTCCTGGTGTGGCAATGCTGCTCTCCCCTATTACAATACAGTGAATATTTTTGCCCATGAAATGTATCTAGTAACTGGTAAGCTGCAACATATTACACTTTTGTTCTTCTAGTAGCCCTTTGCTCGGTCTGTTTAGCAGCTAATTAATTTTATTTGATTAAATTTCAAGTTTTGAAAATCATTTCTGTGAACACATTAACAATTGGCCTCTTAGTTCATTACAATAAAGTAAGAAAGTTTCATTTATTTTATGAAAATTTAAAAAAAAATATCTATAAACTAAGCTTTTAGCTAAAAGACCTTTTTATAATGTCAAAATTGTTTTAGCTCCCTCTCATGCTCCTGTTGAAAAATGTGTCTTTTTTCCCTTAATAAACTTTTAGAAACAAGATGTTTAATGCTGCTTTTCAGTGTCTTTAAACAAGCTATGTCTCTGTATTTATTTTGGTCTTTGTTTATACTGGCAGTATAAAAGATTTAGATTAATTCATGCTGCTCACAAATGAAACTGTTATAGTTAGTAGAACAATATTTCTCTGTGGCACCATATTTTGGTTAGAACAGGATAACACTGTACAGATCCATAAGGGTGAACAATGTTTAGAGGATTTAGTTTCTACTGTCAGAAAGCCAAATCCACACCAACAAGATTTCAAGGGAAAAGAAAACCTAGGCCCCCTACAGGCAATTTGTTTGAATATTTGTATAACTGTTTTTGGCATTCTTGTTGCTTTATTCAGTTTTAATGCTTTAGGCCTTTGTGGCATTTCAGTCTATTGTTTTGTTAAATATCTGGGTTTGTAGTATAATTCTAAAGCACACAAAAGCCTGCATGACAGTTCTTGGAAATCCTGGAAATTACAATATTAGAATTGCGGTAGACAAGAGCTTTTGTCCTGATTTAAAAAAGAAAAAAACATTTGTAAGCAAATTTACAGATCCTAAAAAAGAACTATACCGAACATGTCCCTTTTTGTTTATAAAAATAATAAAAAAGAATAGCCATGATATTTAGGAGTATATTAAAGTTCACAATAACACTGCCAGCCAATAGGAACCCAAATACCACTTATTTTAGTAACTAACCGAACGCCCTACCTCATACAGCCCTATATACTTAACATACATATTCCCTTCTCTTGTGACTTTGTTACTGGCTGCAGTCACATTAACAGATTACGTTACAATGTGAAAGCAGATTTCATGACTTAATAATGTATACTGAATTCATACTTTGTAGTGCGCTTCTCAATACATTCCCCCATGTCTTTTTAAAACACCTTATACAATAATGTATAATTGCCCATTTAGGCTAGGTTCAGACCTGTGGTAACACCAACCAGTGGCTGGCACCTGCTATGCTGGTACTGAACCACTCACTGCCACCCCATTTATTCTCTTTTGGGCTGCTATGGGTGAGACGCTACATGTAGTTTCTGACCTGAAGAAGCAGTTTAGTGGTGTGAGGAAGCTGTATGTAAGTCTTAACATATCCTAACAGTATAATTATAGTGCACACAAAAACACTAGCAATTGCACTGGTTGACTATGCAAATTGTTTTTGAATTTCACCCTAAAAATGTCACTGGGCTTGATATGGATAGAGAACAGGTATATGATAAGTTGATTGTGGAATTTGTTTGCAATTGTATTTGTAAGTATATACATTTAAGTATACACATGTAAGTATACACATTTGAATTACTGATTTATTGAATATTTCTTTGCTTTGTGAATAACAAGTGCTATACTGCATGGCTGAAACAACATATACGGTAACCTGGATTCTACCTAATCAGATGCTTTTATTGAACATCATTGTCTTTTTGGTAAGCATGTCCTCTTTATTGGTAAATTTTTATTTTATTATATTGTTTATTGGTTTAATAATGGGATTTTATTTATTTTTCTAGGTCCTAAAGTTTTGCACTTATATGGTCATCTATTTACTATTTATGGTTTACTGTTGAAGTTATATTAACACGTTAACAATTATTTGAGATATTACGGATTGGGTACATATATACTTTATTGTGGCCTTGAACTCAAAAATGGAAGATTTAGTGATGTTACCATCACTGGTTTCCATGCAGGACTTTTTTGCAGGACTTCCATGGTTTCCATGCAGGACTTTTTTTTCTTTTATTTTCTGTATATCTGTGTTTTCTGCATATCTGCTGCTTTGTGGAAAATCCTCCACCATTTATGAGATCTCAAATTATCAGGGGGACATAAAGAAACAAAGCCCTACATCTAGAAGGTTGATTGCTCTACAAGATCAACACCAGGAAGCCTATAAAATAGCTGAGACTAGTCCTTTCTTCTTGCCTTTCTGACATAGTTCTGGTCCTCTACAAGCTCTGTGGAATAGGACTTTTGACTTTCCTGCTTTGCATATTTGTTTCAAAAGATTGAAGCCATTGGGTCAGAATAACAGAGAATCGCCCAGCGTTTTTAGAAGTAAAAAAAGGACTGTCGGCCCTAATATTTCTATCAGAAAAGGGTTACTTTTAATAAACCTAAAATAGTATTGCCCATGTTCTACCGAACAACTAGAAGTGAAAGAATGATAACTTTATAAGCAGCCGTAGAGAATTATAAATGATGAAACTGATTTAACTTCATTTTTTGTAGCTTTGCTGTCAGTAGTAGTTACTTGTCAAGTTAAAGGCACTGAAACTATAATGACGTTTATTGTAATCTGAACCACCCTACCAAGGCCAGCTGATATCAGTAAGGACACACAATCCCTCCTGTCAACAAGTCAGTCCTGCAATGCCAAGCGGCCTCCAATTATCTGTAGGAGACGCAAAAAAGCTGACTCCCATGGTATGAAGGAGGCTTCGTTGGAGCAGGCAGTTAATGAACAGATTGGCTTATAAACACAAGATAATCTTTCCCATATGTACACCTGAGGAGTATCACTAGTGACAGTTGTTTAAATGTTGGGGAAATGAATACCTCCTCAAGAGGCAAGGCTTATCGGTGCTTTGTGACTTGTCTTGATAATGTACATTCAGCAAGAGGCAAACTTTGCAGAAGTGCTTTGCCAGCAAGGTTCCTACTGCCTTTATTAACATAATATATTTCTTTAATGTTTATGCTGGCAAAAAAGCAACAGCGAGTTGTTCATCTTTCTCATGAAATGTGTGCTACTGCAAGAGCTAATGACCATCATTTCTACTTAAGCTGCAATTACTTCTTACACTTCACTAATATAAACATGCACTGTTTGGCTTGTGCATTATGTTCAAGAGTCCTTTAATGTTCTGTGGGGATGTTTAATAATTCTAGATGAGGCTTTTGGTAGCAATGCACTTTTTGTAGGAGCTTAACTTTCTTTTTTTTTTTTGTAAAACTTATGCTTATAAAGAAGCTATTCTTATAAAAATGAGTACCTCCTCAAGAGGCAGATTACATTATAAAGGTGCCTCAAAAAAGGGAATGTGTAGTGATTTAGTACTAAGCTTTGTTTAAATAGTAAAGAATAATAAAATACATTTGAAAATATATTTTTAAGACATAAAAATAATACATAATACTATGTAGAAAACTAAATAAAAAGGCTGGGAGATAAGAAAACAAATGCAGCCATTGCAACTGAGGACTGTTTTAGTTTGATTATTTAATAAATGAATGTATTAAAATGTATATATTATTGATTTAATATTATATTTAGACTATAAACATTCAGAATGCAAACTAGAATTTAGCTTTATTTTAAACAAAATGTAAAATTTTGCAATAATAACCGGGGTTTACCAATATATTTCTATATATTTTTATTATTCTGTTATAGATTTTTTTTTATTATAGATATACTCAGATATTCTAGTCTGAAACTTTGAGGACTTGGTCATGGAGCGCCCTCCTTCAGCTTCCTTATTGTATGTGCCAGGACCATAGAAACTCATGAGGAAATTGTTATTACCCAAGAAGCTCTTAAAGCAAGATCTGCCAAACTTTGTAGCTTCAGACTCCCCAAGGAGGAGAAATGTGGTGTCTGTATTTACCATAGTACACACTCCATCTGCACTTCATGAAGCTGGTCTTTACATAAGTATGTGAAACATTTCACAGCAGTAAGTACAAGGAATCCAGTTTTATATTGTTTATTGGGTATTCTTTTTTATAAAATACATTTTGTAAAAACAACGTTAAATATAAGTACTGAATAAAACATTTTTTCTTCTGTTTGTGTTTTTTTAACTGTGTTTAAAGAATATTTATAATGTCATATAAAAAATAAAACAACAGTTCATATAAATGTCAATAAATCATATAAATGGAAATACCAAATATACTGGGTCTCTTCATTTCTTACAAATGCACTAAGTAAGAAAAGCTAACTAGATAAGGTATTCCAGAAAAGCGGTCCCCAACCTCCTGGACCGCACAAACCACTAAATTCATAATTTTAAATCCCATGGACCATTAACATGAATTTCTTTAAAAAGGTAAATACATTTGTAAAATGTTATTAAAGTCGAACTATTTGATGCCATTAAATATACCAGGTAATGAAAATACACAGTTAAGGTCATACTTACCAAAAAGAGCATCTGAGAAATAAACAAATAAATGAAACAATCGGATGAGAATCGATATTCGCAGAGCAAGGTGACAATTTTAATGGTGGAAACAATACTGAAGCGTACGGCTCGGCAACGGTTGCCTTATACAACTTAATACTACTCTGACGTCACGCTGCTCCACCCTTGTTTTTTTGTCTCTAGTACAGTTTGTGAATTTAGTGCAATATAAAGGTGAAAATTGTCATTCAGAATATAACAATTTGTTAGTATTTTTTTTGTTTTAAAAATAAAACATAAAGATTGCAAATAATGTCCAAATTTTCCTGTGGACTACCGAAATTTTCTCGTGGACCACCCGTGGTGACCTCTGTTCCACAGCATGTGACGAGTCCACCCATTGGAAAGATGATAATAATTATTTCATAAGTTCATTTGTTACTTTTCCTTATTTATAGGGTTAAAATGCTTTTTTCCAATTAAACTATGTCTAGAAGCCTTTGATCTGCAGGTAAATGTATGTAAATATACTGGTGTCAGTCAAAGCAATATGGCAAGAAAATTTTTTTTTTAACCTTTATAAAGTATATGCTAATCCACCTCATTCAAGCCCTTCTTCCCCCATTCTACCATTATCTAATAAATATTATTTGTCTTTTTTTGTCTATATTATCTAATATTTATATTCTTTGTGCTTTTTTGTTTGTTTTTTATTTATCTAATTTTCTAATTGTTGTTTTATTATTTTGCTCAATTAAGCACCTTTATTTTATTTGTATATAACTTTGCATTTCTTTGTATTAAAAGACAAAAAATAGAATAAAAATTAGGCTTTTTATCTACAGTAACATTTTTTGCAACGTAAAAAAAAGTGTTTTTTTTAGCAATCAAATAGTATTTTATACACTTAACTCAAAGCCAATGCAAAATGATCAGTCCCAATGTCATGCAAGATGAACATCCACGAAAAATCTACTTAATTCTAGTTTTATTACTATGGCAGTCCTATTTTCTATAAAAAAAAAACTTTTTAAATGCCCAAGAAAAAAAATGGATCACTTGTAGGTTATTTAATTTGAAAAGGCACAAACAGTTAAGTTAATATTATGAAAAGCTTTTGCACATGAAAGTACTTACTCATAAGGTCCAATGTACTCTAAAGCCTATGAGTAAGCATTTTGTTTCATATTGGCAGGTGGCTGTTTGTGCCCATTTAAACCTAAAACGTTTTTTTGGTTGTTTGAAAAGTTATTTTTATTGCAATTAGGAGTGCCATAGCAGACTAAATTCTGATTAAACAATCAAACATGATTAAAAACAGGAGAAAAGGGCAACATATTAATTTCCTTACAAACTAAAACAACTAGTCATGTGCTTTAATTATGATTAAATTTGTTTAATGAATACATCTACAATTCTAATAAGCATTTGAGTTTTCCATGTTTGCTACCAAGAAAAGTGCACACTACATAAAAAGTTGTTCTGTACATTTGCCAATATCTCTAGAAATTTGGCTAGTCATCTTGTAGCTTAAAGCACGTTCTGTTAGTTTGGCTCTTCAATACAGATTTTTATTTGTATTGTCTTCTCTATATTTATCCTTTCAATTTCTTTTCCTACCAAGAAACACAAAAATGTACAATACATAATTGTTTACAATTTAGTTTTAGCACTACATGTGCACTGTTCTCTACACCAGTAAGGACCACCGACCACTGGAGGAGAGACCACCAACAAGTGGAGAAGAGAAGAAGATAGGCAGAGGAAAGATTGTGACCTTGAAAGCCAGAATAACTTACAAACACCCTTACAGTTCTGATGATTTGCCACTAGCTACCATGACAAAGATTATAGATTTTATCTTTTAGATTAGATCTAAACCATAACTAAATAAAATTTAACTTGCTAAAACCCAATGTATCATAGCATTTGACATCTTTTTTTTAATTAAATACTCAAATCTTAAATGTTTAACCTTGAAAATAGTCTGAAAGTGTCATTGAGTAAATGCAATGGGCCTGATTTATTAAAGCTCTCCAAGGCTGGAGAGGATACACTTTTATTAGTGAAGCTGGGTGATCCAGCAAACCTGAAATGGATTTCTTAAAAGTCATTAGCTATTTGCTAGCAAATGTTTTGAATCCTGGACCAGATTTTTTCCAGGTTTGCTGGATTACCCAGATTCCAGCTTTGGAGAGCTGTAATAAATCAGGCCAATGTAACAATTCCTTATTAGAAAGGTGTGTTATAGCCCTAAAACTCACCAAAATAGGAAAAAGAACATTTTTTTCATTTTGCTATTGTTTGTTGGAGAAAAAAACTAAATGTGTAATACTTTAATATCATGACAAAGTTTAACTGAAATATTGTTCCCAAAAAAATATTGCAAACATCACTCAGGTCCATAAATGGTATAGAGGTAGAGATAAAATATTTAAATCACTGACTTTGAAAATGTATGCAGGTAAGAATTTCTGAATTGCCTGCCCAGTAGTGTTGGTCGAATATCTCACTATTCGATTTGACAGCTATTTGATCGAATAGGGGGATATTGTTGGGGTGATCAAAAGTCGAATTCGAACACCATTAAAGTCAATGGGGGGAAAATTCAGGGTATTTTGCAGGACTGTGTAGAACTGCAAGAACAATCAGGGGAGCAGAGCTGACAGCTCCGCTCCCGATGGCTCTTGCAGCCCTAGCATACCTATAGTATGTGTTCTTGGATAGAGATTCTCTATCACACACAGGAGACACAGGAGTCCCACAGGATCCCCGGGCACTAGAGGCTAAATGGGTACAAGTCTCCCAATTCATTCACCTCTGGTGTTCTGTGATTGGCTGGGGAAAGGAAAATCCTGATGACGCTTGAGCTGTGATCAGGGTTTACCTTTACTCAGACAATCAAAGAGCAAAGGAGCTGATGAGTGGGGAGACTTGTCCCCATTTAACCTCTAGTCCCCGGGGGTCCCACTGACTGTTATCCCACACTGTAAAAAAATAAAAGTTAGTTACACAAATCACACACATTCAATAAATTACTTTAACATTAAAGTAATTTTTTTAACACATTTTTTTACACACTAATTTGCAAAGTCGAATCCCGTGTTTTTCGGGTCGTGTCTATCCGAATTCCAACAGCCATATTCAGGTCGAATATAAAGACAACCCAAATTCGAACACCAACACTACTGCCCAGCAATGACAGACCCCATTTATTTCATTATTTTTTTTTACTGTATTTTATGCTAAGCAGTCAATATTGAACTATATTTTGCGTTTTCCCTTTTCTGGCAATGGAAACTCCATATCTTTAAGCAT
Source organism: Pyxicephalus adspersus (assembly GCF_032062135.1). Classification (NCBI taxonomy): domain Eukaryota; kingdom Metazoa; phylum Chordata; class Amphibia; order Anura; family Pyxicephalidae; genus Pyxicephalus; species Pyxicephalus adspersus. The sequence goes on along the minus strand of NC_092861.1, from coordinate 85,979,380 downwards.
TCTGACAAGCCTAAAGTAGTTTCTGGTGTAATACATAGTAAACAATTAATACACAATACTCTAAACCAGCATTTCTCAACCTTTTTATCCTAGAGGAACCCTTGAAATAAATTTTGGGGTTTGGGGTATCCTAATAAAGCTAATCCATCTATGGTCAGTGATACAAATGTCCTTTACATTGGTGGCCATTGAGAATATTTCCCCTTTTACAGTGATGAAAGCAATACCATATTTGCTGATATCCTAAATCATCATTGGCATGATGCCTCCAACTTTGACCTCTGAATGCACTCTGATCCATAGAGGTACCATCAGATTGAAGGTTAGTCAATCACTGTTCAGGGAACCACTGGAAACTTCTGGAGGAACCCAAGGAACCCTGGTTATGAATAGCAGCTCTAATCTAATTTACTACAGAAGTTGTTGTCTAGCTACTGCCTTTGAAGGTCAGTCATGCACCTGATACTTAAGGGGTAATTGTATTTTCAAACTGAAGGGCGACAGCTATAGGGAACAGAGCAGCTTTTAGATCACTTTAGTGTCACTTTGGAGCTTTCCAAAATAAAATTTGAAAAACATGCAGGAACATCCCACTGGTAGTAGGCCATCAAGCAGACCAAGGTCATGGTTGTTGATTCATATTTCTCATCTGGCCTGTAAAAAGCCCAGAGTCCAGAGCCAACAAACTATTCTGTGCCACATGACTTATGTATGACTATACTTATTAAGACACTTTCCGGCTGTTATGTTCAGCAGGTCCTTTGTACTGTTAGTTTCAAAACCAATTGCAAGAATGACAAACACATGATAATATTTAGCTAATATTGGCTGTAATGGCTTTGTATTAGTCACTGTTGACCATATGTGGCCCACTGTTCTCCCTACATCTTAGTACAAAAAGTGTTTGCTAAGTATGCTGTTATTTGATGAGTAATTTCCTCTATTCAAAAGCAGTGTTGGCATTTATCTAAATTGCTTGTAAAAAAGAGACACTGGGATAAGCAACTAATGTAATTATATATCTATTACAGACTCATAGAATTGAAATGCTGGTGTGTCTTTAAGACAATCTCCAATCCAAACACTGACGTGACAGCATTTCTACTGTTCCACAATGTGGACTGCCACATATGCCACAAAAAATCTTAAAAACTAAAACAGCGTTAATCAAAGTAGCTGTAAGGTAACTCATCAGGGTAAACCTTTTTTCTGCTTTCTGAAGTGAACCCCCCCCCCCCCTCCTTACCCACAAACACACACTTCCTTCTCCAAACCTCACAAAACATTATAAACTTGAAAAGTTTTTAAGTTTAATAACTTTTAAAGTGTCAGACATGCAACATTTCCAGCTCTGAACTTCACATAGATATTTATTTACTGCATTTGGCATCATACAATGCCAGAAATATTTTTTATGCCAACACAGAACATCACAGATAAAAGTATTGTATACATACCAGCATAGACAAAACATATGAATAAAACAATTTAATAAATAAAATCAAATTCAAGTGTCTTGCAGTGGCTCATGTAGTGCAAACATGGAATGGTGAAACATGGAGAGTATAATGCTTTGCTTTGATAGTAACAGGCATTTAGGGTCTCAGATGGATGTAAATATGTGGGAAACCATTAAGCAGGCATTACAATTTTAGGCAACAAATGGGTGATTATTACAATATGTTTGCAGCAAATGGCCATTTTTTACAATATTGAGGCAGCAAATAGTCAAATATGACAATATGTAATAAACAGACTGGCAGTATGTGGACACCATATAAGCAAAATGTATGCCACAAATCAGCAATTGGGACAGTATCTGGGCAACAAATGCACATTAAAATACATGGTCTAAAATGTCTTCTTTTCTCAGGGGTTTCTTACCCCTTCTCTTACCAATAACTTTTTCATTTGCACACAATAGTTTATTTATTGGGCTTGATTTATTTAAAGCTCTCCAAGGCTGGAGAGGATACACTTTCATTAGTAAAGCTGGGTGATCCAGAAACCTGGACTAGATCTGGTGCAGGATTGAAAACATTTACTAACAAATAGTAAATAGCAGGTGATTTTGAGGAAATCCATTTAAGGAATGCTGGATCATCCAGGTTCACCAATGAAAGTATATCCTCTCCAGCCTTGTACGAGGGTTGGCACATGGATAGCAGTAGATTAGAAGCAGTGTAGAAGTAACAAGAAGAAGCAAGATGGGCACAAGATTCTGGCAAACTGGAATAGCAGAGCTATCGCCTAAAATGACAGTTCAGAGCATGGGAGAGGTGTTCAGAGTAGAGCAGGAAACAAAGTTGTTGTTGAAGATCTACCAAAATATCCAGTAAGGCGAATCTCTTGGTTCAGATACAGATAGCTTACAGGAATGCATCTGTCTCATCCATAGAAATTATAGATTTATTATGAAATATTAAGTTATGACAATCGTAACAAGAATAAAAAAAGTTTAAAACTTGTTTGCAACCATTTTATTGGATTTTAGTACCATACTCTATTAATACATGTTCACTCTAGTGCTTTGGAGACAGTCTTACTGACTTTGGTGCCCTACTTTATATATCCACCATCTTTCTATGGTGTCCTTTTGTGGTACTTGCTTGTTACTTCTTTGAGTCTTTTCTTGAGATCATTTGTCTCTATTTTGTGCTTTCTGGCAGGCTACATTTACATAGATGTTAATTCTTTCAAGGTTTCATTTACAAAAAGGAGACACCCACAAGGTACCCACCACTCCATTTAGTGAAAATTACAATGGTTGCCATTTAAACAGTTAAATAAATCAATATAAGTATATTTGCAGGAGTAAACATTTGCAAAATGTAAACTATCTATAAGGAACTACTAAAATTGTTATAATTACACAGCAGACAAAACCAAAACTTCATTTAACTGATTTAGTGCTAGAACATTCAAAACTATTTCTTGTTTTGAGGGTTTTTGTGAGGGGGAAGAGGGAATACCCTCTCTCTGGTGTATACACTCCTTTAGGACTTGTTCCCAGATTATGTTCTTACCTTTTGGCCTGAAGTCAGATCTTGGGATCACAGTGTCAGCTGCTAAGTGATGGAGGTTTTTATATTGGACACACAAGGCTTCCATCAGCAGTAGATACCAAGAATCTAGCTACAAACTGGTGTCTACATGGTACCAAACCCCCTGAAAAACGTATCCAATACTTCCCTAGCAAGCCTGATGGCTGTTAGACGTGCGAGACATGGCATTTTTTTGGCAGACGAGCCTGTTGCCCATGACCTTGCCTTCTTCGTTCTTCAGCACAACTCTTACTCTTCAAAAATGTATAAACATTCAGTGCTCAGACACATGATAGTGGCAGCTACATCCTGCATAACCGTGTATTTGCAAAAGCCTTAACTCTCTCTGGTGCGCCTGTGGTTCCAGCAGGTACATAAAATTTACAGGATGGAGGACTGAGTAGCCATTTAATAACGCCTGGTTTGGGAATACAGAAGCAGCCTGGGCCTGATACAGCTTAGCGAGAGCTAGGTCCACATAGTTGGTTGGGATGCCTAGATATTCTCACCATGGATAGTTGCCAACACTTGCCCGCTCCGCAGGTTCTGGCAGTTGCTCCTACCTACCTTGTCCTCCTCCTAACCCTTCCTTTCCCGGACTATGTCTGCTACTCCAGTGGTATATTAACTATCCCCCCGTTTATGTTAGTCTTAGAAAAGTACAGACAATATTGTACCACTCCCCCTCCTCCCACCTTTTTCCTCCTCGTCCACATGGTTTATCTCGATTGTAATTGCTTTAGCTATATGTTTCTACTACATTTTGTTATTATTTTACCATTATGTGAATGCCTATTTTATTTTTTTACTGAAAAATGGTAAATGAAGAATGTTTAAAACAAAACAATTTCTTGTGACATACATAGATCAACTTTTGGAAACACATAAGTCAAACTATAATTGAATTTTACTATGAGTTGTAAATTGTTTCACACTGTAAGAAGGACCACCACTCGATCAAGAAGCTACTGCAACCATATAACAAAGAACAACAGATTCCAGAAGTCACCACACCTGTAGGACCAAGCCAGATCCAGAGTTTTAGTAATCACTATGATTTTTCACATTGATATGGGAACATGGAGCTTTTGATAATCCTCATCTTTCCAAACATGACCTATAATAAAGTGGGTGGAACCTGTTTGGTCAGGAGCTTAATTTCATATAAATCAAATGCTTTCTAGTACTTGGATTAACAGTATGCACCTGAGCAGCGAGCCTTTTGTCTGTCTAGAGCACTGCTACTCAACCAGGGTTTTGTGGACTCATGGGGTTCCTCCAGAAGTTGCTAGGTATTCTTTGAACCATGAAAAATGTATGCTTCTTAGGTCAGTTTAACATAAACCAATGATCTTTTTGGACACCTGTAAGGGTGACATTTTTGTCCAATGGCCTTCACTGAAAGAAGCATTGTTCCTACTGACTGCACAGCTAATGTACTGTGAGCTGTGGATATAGTAATTATACTAGTGGTTCCTTAAGACCTGAAAGTTATTTCAAGGGGTTCCCCATGTTAAAAAGTTTGAGAAATACTGCTCTAGGAATGCACCCAATTGCCTGCTCACGAACCACTAACTAGTTGACAAATGCTGATTCTAAATACAAAAGCAGCCCAATGCAGCCTAGAGACAGTTCGGAAACAAAAGAAATTCAAAAAGATCTTAGAAGCTTCTCATATTTTTTGAGGTGCTCAAGCTCAAGCCTGAATAAAATAAAGGAAATCCGGTACTGCCCAGAACATCTACAGAACATTATTCTTAGCTTGAGCACTGCAGCATAACTGATTGGCTCCTTTTGCTATTTATTCCTCTCTAAGTCTGAGTTTTTCTGTATGGAAGGCTAAAAGGGGCTGCTACCAGGTCAAATTCAAAACATTTAATTTGGACTGACGCTTCAACATTTACATTAGGCAGGATGAAACACCTTTTAGTTTCCATGACTAATGTCTTCTTTCTCCAATTCAGAAGAAGCTCATTCATGTTTGAAGTAGAAGATGTTCTCCATATGTACACCACAAGGGAATTTTTAATGCTGGCATCTGAGCTGTCTGAGGGCATGCACAGCATCTTAGATAACCAGAAGAACAATACAGATACCTGTTTAAAAATGTATTCAAACATACCTTCCTTATCCCTTTACAGAGATATCTGTAATGTGTCAGCTGCTGGATCTGTTCCCACACTAATTGCAGTGCCTCTGATTTGATTTAAGAATGTTGCAAACAAAATGTTACCAAAGGACTGGCTTACAGGCTTCTTGCAAGTAAATCCAGGTTGTCAGTGAAAAACTGGTGCTAAATGACAGGACAGCCATACAAACTCATTAAAAGGTTAAGGCTAGAATGTGAACTATGCCCAAAATGTTTCCATCATGCACATCTTGCCTTATTCAGCACTGAAACATGTGTCTAGAATAAACAAATGTATAAATAGAAGGGAGACTTTGTATTAAAATAATTAGGCATATTGTAATCCTATTTCATATTGTTTTTAATGTGTCTACTTATGAGCACAAAGAACTAGAGTTTTGTATACATGTATATGCTAAAAAACCTACCGTGCTACTGTGCTTTATCCCTGGACTGAAAGTTCTCCAGCATGTGACTTTAATATATTACTTTGTGTCTAGATCTGTCTCTTTATATGCAATATTTTTTGTAGGACATCAGTTTCAAATTAAAGAAATAGGCAGAGATCTCAATATAAACAACCCAAGCTAAGTTTTCAGATTACAAAACATAGTCATATCCCCTGAGTAATGGTCAAAAATTGGCCAGTCCCAGCTTAATGTAATAATATGCTAAAATAAAAAAAAAGAATTGTTTCTGTTCAGAAACATGGGATCTTTTAGACAAAACAATCACTGATATATATATATATATATATATATATATATGCATTGTAAAAACCAAACAAAAATAATATTAACATAAAATAAATGCATATGTCATTAAAAAAGCATGTATAATGCAAGATAACAACTATTAACAATAATTAAGTAAATCATCCCCATGATTCCTATTATGGTAAATTGTGTAAGATGCACAGGAAATAATACTTCCTTATTAAAGATCTTCTTAAGAGTCCACAAACAATATTCAGTGGGCCTGATTTATTAAAGTTTTCCAAAGGCTAGAGAGGATACACTTTCATCAGTGAAGCTGGGTGATCTAGCAAACCTGGAATAGATCTGATCCAAGATTCAAAACATTTGCAAAGCAAACAAAGCAAATAGCAAATGACTGAAAAAAATCCATTCCAGGTTTGCTGGATCACCCTTCCTTGATGAAAGTGTATCCTCTCCAGCCTTGGAGAGCTTTAATAAATCAGGCCCATTGTGTCTCGCAACCTTACCACTGCTTTATCAAGAAGAAACAGAAAACAGATAAAAATAATAACCTTCAATTTTTGGTAGCAACTCCAGTAACACATTTTCTAAAAACATCATTACTTGGATGTGCTTTTCAATCATTATTTTACCATGGATTTATCATAGACATCATAGCACAGCTACACAAGCAAAAGTGTAACTTATAACACTATAACAGTTATATTGTGGCAGCCTCTCAAAAATAACTAACATTTATGTGTTCATATTGTAGCTGTGTGTGTGAAGCACCCGGGATTCCATATGGTAGAGCCCGTCTAAGCTGAGACTCATTCTCAGCCCTTTCTCTAGACTGACCACCGTTCTAGGGAGCACTTTCTCTCCATTGGGAATTGGGGAAACTGAATTTACCAGGACTGTTTTTCTCCCTGTACAAGTCAAAGGAATGCAGCCTAGAAGAAGGTCAGAAGGTTCTTGGACGCTTCTCAGACTTCTCTTTTCAGCTTCTCAGGTGCTCAGGCCGAATGAGTCTGAGAGCATGACATATTTGCCCATCTACAAAAGTAAAATATTTTTAGTGGGTCCAGTACATTGCCCATACTTTCTTTTTCACTTCTGTGTCATAGGAATGTCATGACACATATTTGATCACAGCTATGAAAGTCTGAATAAATTTTCACATACATGTTCCTATTAAAACCCGCCATAAATAGATTTGGTAATATCTTGCACTGCAGACTTTTAAAATATATTTTTAGCACCTCTTTTTTGTTTTTTTATGGATCCGGTACAGTAAGACATGAATCATGCATCTGATTTTATTCTTCCATTGTCTAAGCCAAAGCCATGCTTTCATTAAAAAGCCTAGTTTTGTATTTGTTTTTATTGGTGGAGTATATGTACGGTGTACGGTTTCCAGTATTTTATTGTATAGTTCCCACTACTATATTTATTTAAGGTTTTTGTTACAGGTAATTAGTATGGTACTTGTTATAGCAAATTATTTTCTTACTGAGATTGCCCTTTACGTTTCTTACAGTAACTTTTTGGATCAGTGGATGGGACACCCAAACACATGATGTGGCAGATACTGAAGCTGTGAAAACCTTTTGGCATTATAGTTTCTTTATACCATTGTCCAGAATTAAGCCTAGAAACCAGAAATATCTTGAGTGTGAGACATTGCTCGTGCCAGTACTTGGTGTAAATCAGCTTTCCGATAAAGACAATATGTGCAGACATTGCTTATAAAGACCTATATTCAGAGTACAGTAGTCTGATCCAATGATGTGGGGTGTTTAATGTCCTTCTCTATTCAGTCCAACCCTTTCATGATTTCATGACAATTCAGACTTCTTTGATTAACTTTAATAGCCAATATGTTTGTGACCTGGCGTAGAGTTGGAGACACATATTTCCATCCAGCGGTTTTTGCAGCCTTAATCCTTAGCAAAGTGCGCTTGTGCCAAAGTAAACCTGACATTTTAAGTGAAACTGCTTTTGCATGCATTATGAGGAACCTGAGATTCAAAAGTAACCATGTGGTTTCCTTCTGAAATATAGCTACTGCTCATTGCTGACCTTGGACAGAATATTCCCTCTATTCCCGTTTTAGTTACTTTTATAATGAAGCAAGGATGATAAATGGCAGCATTGTGCTATTACCACACCTTCAAAACACTTCTGCTAAATGACAACACAAAGTTCACTAGTGCTTTATTTAATAACATAGCATAAAACCAATAAAATGAGTTACTGAGACCAACCAACCAAAAAACAACGTTAAAAGGACCAGAAAACCTTAAGGGTGACCTCATTAATGTGAAATATTTACATAAACATAATTTTAATGTCCTTATACTGGCACTGTAAAGGAGTTATTTGATAATTGAAATATTTATGAGATTTTATTGTGCAGCTTTTTGTATATTAGTTGCTTTTTATTACCACATTTTAATATTTAATGTGTTTCTCTATAAGCTATTTAGAAAGGAATGATTCCTGTTGATACATTTTAAATCAGTTTAATTTTAAAGTGCCCCTGACATGTTTACATAAAGTCCAGAACTAAGGTATCGTAAATAGTAGAGCATTTATACTTTCCTCCTTACCTTTGTTACAGTTTTATAGCCTCTGTAGGTATTTTTGTTATTTAGCTCTTCCAAGAATGTCAGAAACCAGTTTGCTTCACTTCTTCCTGTGGTTCCATCCTGCAATCCCTACATCAATACACAACTCAATAGTGGCATGAATCCATAGTGTATGGTGGGGGACACATACATCTGATACTCCAGCTTTATATGCAATAAAGGCTTATTGAGGCTGTAGTGCTAGAATGGATGAAACATAGGAGACATGGGCTGCCAGAGAGTTGAGTATAAGAACTCAATTGCAGGTAAATATTAGGATGTTTTGTAAACCTGACAGTGTCATTTTAATTATCTACAATTAACATAATGATAAGTAACATAAATATAGTATACAGACTTTATGTATCAATATTATTAAACAACTTATAGTGGACCCCTTCTTGTACAGACTTAATTATGTGCAGCAATGGTAGTGGAACTGTCCTGGAAGGACCTGCCATTCCGCGTCAAAGGAAGCCACCTTCTTCCTCGGTGAATTCTAAAAGCATGGTGATCCTTTGCCATTTGATGGCAACTGATGATGTAATTCCTGTGCATGTGCAGAAGTTACATTGTCTCTAGAGGCACTGCCATTACACGGCACATCACATTTAGTCTACTCCAACAGCTAGTTATATTTCATCTTTCACTGATTATTATTGATAAAATCGAATTCCTATTTTAGGAGTTAAATAAAAAAGAAGCATGACTGGTTTTAATCTCATGTTGTGGGACAAATAAACTTGTTCACAATTTCCACATTGCAAGTTTTCTCAGCTAGTTGGAAATTAGCTGACTACAAACAGCAGAAAAATGTTACCATTAATCAGTGATTTACTAAAATATTCATAACTGAGGTTGCTGTAAAACAGGTACCTTTACAGTTATAGTAAGTGTCTTAATAGAACTATCAGGGTCATATCTAAATATTGCTTTTCTGATGGACAGCTTTCTCATAATCATACGTCACCTTTGTTTATTTCTGGTGATCAGTTGCTCACTAAGCACTACATTGCGAAAGTATTTTTTGTTTCTAGTCCTGGAAGTTGGAATGTTTTGAGGAACATCATATTAATTATACAATGGCAATGTGGTTTTTAACTTGCCCCTTCTCATGGGAGAGAAATGTTGCATGGTGACAGGCAACCCACGCACCCAACACTCCAACATGGGAGTGGAAAGATTGTCCATAGCCCTGTGTAAGGTCCTTACACAGTCATGGCTTAAACAGGGTTTGCCCTTTTGGTATCTGGTTGAACTATAGCAGTTGGTATTATATAGAAGTTATGTTTGTAGATAGAAGTGCAGTTAAAATTGTTTTTTGTTACTTTATCTGTCACTGAAAGCTAACCTAGTGTTTAGCCAATCTGACTATGTCTAGCTGTTATAAGCGAAGAATGTCTGAACTGGTTGGATTTTTCAACTGGATTTGGCCTGCTCTGAAGTTTTGTACTCTGAACAATTATACCTGCTCTCTGTCCACTATGGATTTAAAGGCTTGTCAAGTGGATGAATGTGAACTTTTCCAATACATTTTTTTGCAAGCTTTTTAATTTTCATTTCATTTTTCATATCATTTTATTTGTTTAACTTCATTGTAAATATGTCCACAGAGGTTTATGTGTGTTTCTATTATAAGTTCGTAAACATACATTATACGTGTTGATAAAAGGGCACCACTGATCTTTATTATGTCGATATTTTGTCTTGGTTCTTTTTACTTTGTTAACATTGCCTCTGTTATGACATTAAATTTTCTTTTATTGTATTATGTATGTAATACTTATCATTGGGTCCTCTCCTGCCTCCGCTTTCTTACACTTTTCAAATGCATGTGCCCTGTGATTCCATCCCCTTTGAAAAGACTTAATGACTATGAAGGGTAAACTCCACTTTTATACAGAAAAAAAAATTACATATTTTTATATAACGGTAGTTTACAGAGTGCCCCCAAAACTGTGCAGAAATTCTGAGAAACAAGAATGCATGGAATGAAGCTCACTTAGAGAAGATTGATTTTTTTATCATCAAAAGTGTAGACACTTTAAGTCTCGTCCCATCATAGTAACACCATATCAAGTCAACACACTGATGTCATCACAGATGGTAAAACATTTGGCACTGGAATGGTACCTGAGCACCACCGAGTGAGCATTAGAGACTGCATGCACAATTTGCTTAATACCCATCTAATGGCAAATATCTGTTCCCTTCCTCTTATTTTAGACCCACCTATTTGCAAGATGTTCTTTTCATAAATACCCTTAAAGCTATTTTTAAACTGCTTCAGTTTACTGTCAATTTTATGCTAATTTTTCGGCAATGGAGTCTGGCGATCCAGCAATATAGTATATGCCCACCAACACCACCTACCAACCCTCTCATTGTACATTATACTGCTGTAGTCTTCTAAATGTTAAAAGCCTCCACTACCAAACCAATAGGAAGTGTCTACATCAGCCAGGGTGCGTCAGTCCCTGTTTGCAGCAAGGAAGAAAAAAGACTTCAGACCCAGCTAGCCTACAGATTTAGGTAGGTATTTTTTGCTTATAATTAATTTAATTTGTGGTCACAGCAAAGTCAGTGGTTACCTGTATACCAGAATTAAAGTTACATACCTTGACAAAAGGTATAAGCAGCACATCTCCACATGGATAAAACATGTATCCCCTCAACCCTCAGCTATATCTCTCTGCAAAAGTTAATTTTCTCAACAAGAAAACCTGGGGTGAACCAATGCACTGTAATTGCCAGATTGTTCAGTCACTATTTCCTTGGCCTGATTTCAGAGTCATCAGTTCACCAGAATCAAAATATATGCTATAGGTAATTTTCATCTAGAGCAATATATCAAATGAACTGTCCAAGCCTGAGTAGTAAGTACGTGCCATCCATACTCTTCTGAGGATGTTTGCCACTCATCATAGACCATGTATATCTCTTTACTCTAAACTAAAAAAGAGCCTCATTTATGGAAGAAATGATATAATTCCTGAAAATGTACTATGCTTGCAGGCTGTAAAGTTTCCCAGAGGCAGCAATAACAGCAGCATGACCAAGGGCTACAAATAAAACATGATGGTAATAAGCATTAAATCAGGAAAAAATTAGAAGTCGTATAAAAGAAACACATAAACATGTATTATGAAGCCGCAGTGTAGCTTTTTAAAATCATTTATGAGATTTACAAAGTAGCAATCAGAAGCCTTCCAAGACCATAATGAATAAAACACATATTCACTCATAATGACTAATGCAAATGGTTAGCATGAAGCACTAACCAAAACCTGAATTATTTCACACTGAATCCTTTCTCTTCTTTGCACATCATTTAAAGTGCCCCTAGACATTAGATGACAGTCTCCTGATCCATCTGTATTTGGCTGTTTTAGGCAATGATGTAATGTCTGTAAGCTACCTGCAGACACTACTGGCCATGTCTCATCTTAGAGAATAGTAACTAGACATGTTAAAAATAAAAAAGGCATATATTCTTTCAAAGAAAGATTTCACAAACACAAAAGCAATATTTAGCTTGGAGTACTATCTTCAAAAAAAGCCAATTTAAAGATATAAGCAGTTGGCAGTTCATTTAAAGAACACAACCACCATATTCACATTCAAATGAGGATGATCATAGGCTATGTCCCTAAGTTGTCCTGATGTGGCAACAGACATCATATCCTCTAACAAAGTAAGTTTTTTTGGGATTTATACTTTACAAATGGCTGAACCCAGAGGCTTACACACAGATCTCCTGATCATGTGCTTTACCTTTACAATAGACATTATTGTCTGTGTCTTTTCTTTTAGTTTTAAGAATTTTTCATATGTTTTAATTTTGTTCAGTGTGATCATTTGTAGTTATAATGTTTTTATTGTTTGTTTTATTTCTTGGGTTAATTTTCCAATTTTCTCAGGTTTTCCTATGCGTGCCCCAAGATGAACTAGTCATGTTTGTCAGCGTTTGCTTTATCTTGTTTCTTTGATGACAGCATTAGCAGCACTGATGGAGGTATTGCTTCAGGAGATATTTGGGCTTAGTAGACCCATCTGTTTTGTGCATGGCATGACATTTGATTTCTTAGTGGTTAACGGACAGGCAAAGTAGTGGCATTTCCAGTTCCTGGTGCTGTGGGATAATAGGAGCCTTACCTTGTAAAACTGTTTAGGTAACCTGCCCATAACATGCCTTAGGCACATTGGGAAAGCTGTGGGGAGTCCACGTAGACATCTACTAAACACTATAGGTATTTAGGTGTGATGGACAGAAGTCCTGACACTGACGTAAAGGAAAGGTCTGCTGTGACCCTAAAATAGTTTGGATTTCTAAAATGAAGCTTTAGTAAATGGCTTATTTTTTTACCTCAGTGTTTTTTTTTCTACAAGCATTATAAGGTGCCACCATAAGCCGAGCAGCATTAATTATCCTTGGCAAACTGGCAGTCTTCATACACTGTGGTCTGTTGAAAGACTGTATGTTAAAAAAATGTCCGATTAAATTTGTATTTTCCTGATAGGCTTGTACCAGAGATGTCTCCACTGTGCTTCCACTACTGATCTATTTATTGTACAGCGCTGCGTAATATGTTGGCGCTATATAAATCCTGTTTATTAATAATATTAGTATTATATCATGACGTTGTTTCTGATGAGGGCAGCACAGGCTATCATGCCTGAGGATAGTGAAAATGGGCCTTCATATCTAACTAACCCTTGTTAGTAAGTTGGTAAGTTCATACATAACCATACTTTAATATTCCATACAGTCCAGATTAACAGGTACTAATACTGTTCAACAAATTGCCAGAATACACAGTGCATCATAGCTTGCTACAAATAGGACTGTGTGAAAATACAACTCGAAACTTTTTTACTGTGCAAATATAGGAAACTAAGGGCCCTCTTATACCTGTACATTGTGTTGTGTCATGAGAACATGTATTATGCCATGTTTTAACCTGGGTTGCATTTTGAATTTGAAAGGGCCGCCAAAGCCAAAGAATATATGTTCTTGTGCCTTTTAATTTGATGCAGTGCCATGCAATGCACAGTTGTGCTGAGTGCCATGCAGATAAAATGTCAATGCAACAAACCTGGATGTTATTGTTAAGCAAGTCAAAGACTTGACATTCATCAAGTTTGATTGGAACTGATAAAAGGTATATTATTATTACCATTATTTAGTGCCTATTATACCTATTATAGTCTACAAAAAAAACTATAGATAACTATGGAAAGTGTGAGCACCCTGAGGTTTTAGTGGTATCTTTGACCCTGGGTTAGAGATTTCACCTTTTATCCTTCTCTGATGACTGGTGCAACAGTAAAAAAAAACTTTATAGTTAGAAAAAAAAGTATCATTTTTTATTAATTGGGATGCCTAGGTTTTTCTGATTTTAAGAGCAGTCACTTAGTAAACCATCTTATAGATGTGGCTTAGATTGTTGTTCGTACCTAAAAGTGGGACCTTAATGAAAACTATAAATGATACAATTTCCATTACTATTATCAGTACTTTTACAAGCAGTAATTGAATTATTGCAGATGTCATAAAGTAATTAAGTACCTATAACAAAGAATATTCACATATGAATATTTATGCCCCCATTTAGTTTGAATTTTAAATGATCCCACATCCAAAGTGGTTAGCTAAGGACAATGTATATTCATACTATAATATATAGTATGTTTCTTTATTCACACAAAAGAAATCAGACTAGAAATGACTAATGTCTCCTTAGTTTGTTATGTTTATATCTCTAAAAGTCTCATCAATGACAAGAAGCATGAATAAATCTGGCAATGTCTATGGTTTATATATTTGAAAAAGTTACAGATTAGCAGTTATATTACTTATAATTGCCACAGCTGGTTCATTTTAGCTTCTCAAATCACTGCTTAATATAAATACATTTCATAATGGATACATAGTTTATCACCGGCATGGGGTCACATGTATGATAATTGGTTTGCTTGGTGAAGTCCGATTATTTTTGTGCCTGGCAGACAAATACTAATCTTTCTGGCAAATGTCTTTAGTAAACAAGACTTATACGTTTAAATTATGTTTTATGACTGTGGGCTGCAAAATGATTTTACAAGTATCAACTAATGGACTTGTTTCATGGGTGGATATTGTATTTCCACAACTACATTTCGCTATTGCAAGCGAAAATCTATCTGCACTAGGCAAGGCTTTCTGAACTCTGGCAAACCTTTTAGTGAGGTCTTGGCCAGCAAAAACATTCTCCTGCACAGCTGTACAAGGAAAAGTGAGACAGGGATTATAACGAAAGAATTAGGAGAATTGGTTATCCTTGAAGCAAACTGAACCATTCAAAAAATGCCAATGTTGTTTAAAGAAAAAAAAAATTTAAATATTAAAAAAATGAATTCAGGTAGCAGCAGTACCTAAATGTGGAAGGCTTCCTTATAATATCTTATCAAAATGTTTTCTTATCACACTGTTTTAGGTTTGGTTGAGTGTCCATGAAGAGCGGAACAGTAATGAGACTTTTCTAAGAGTCTAGACCCTTATTGAAGTGGTTATTGACATGGAAATTTTTCTAGTTAGATTGGAAAAATGCTAACTTGTCTATGCTGCCAGCAAACACAGCTAGATTAACTCCTGAGACCAATGTTTGAAATAAATAATTGTCTGTTCTTATGGAGTCATTAAACCTCCTTTGATCTGTTGGCTCAATCTCTGTATTCTCACTAGTTTCTCTGGTAGATGCAATGGCCATGCTATAATTTGCCACCTGTTTAATCTCTATTTATTAAAAGAAAAGGGAATGGCAGACATACTGTTGGAAACTAAAGATTCCTTAATTAATACCAGATTTACTAATAAAAAAGTTCAATACATGACATGGACATTTATTGTAAATTTTTCCTTACTTGCTTTTATGGAAAAAGTCAATAACCGCAGTTAAGAAATATGCATACTACACTTATTAATAAAGTAATATCTGCACATAATTCATATACATAAGGTAAATTTATGCAGACCTATTCTTGTTTAATTATTTCCACTGCTAAAAAAACCTTGGAAGTTGATGGATTAAATGTTTAATTTAGTTTGAAAAACAGATTACAGACTGTGTTAGAACAAAAAAAAAATACAAATACATGAAAGTAATAATTATTTTCTTTAAATTAGGTCATAATGTAGGGAAGGGCATTAGAATGTTAGAAATATGCCATTGAAATGCCAGTCTAAATGTTGAATTTTCCACCTGATATATACTGATGTAATAACACAGACAGTCAAATCATCCATCACAATATTTCTAAGCTGAGCAGGGTAAATCACCTAATGTCCCTGTAAAAAAAAGCCAAATAAATATTAAAAACATAAAATTAAATAAAATACATTAAAAATACCCTATAACTAGTATCTTGTGGCAGCTTATTAACCCTATTGTGATTAGATAAGTAACTAAAATAAAAATGCACTAATTTTTTTTTTTTAAATTCTAGTTTTTCGCATTCTTGCTCCACACACACATAAACGATCAATTGTTCTGCCAGGGCACATAGACATCACTGACCCCTTAGACACAACATTGTGTACAACAACATTGAGTAGAGGATAAATTGCTGGTGTGTATTGCTGGTGTCGCCTGAGGACAGTTTGAGGTATTGTAATATTTAGTTGTTTTTCACAAGTATTGACATATTTGAAATCTACTTTCCTAACACAGTCTCGTCCTTTATGTTGGAAATAAAATATGAATGATGTTGTGATTGTGTGCATTACAATTATTTTTTACTAAAAATATAGGTTTTATGTGCAGTTGTGCAAATTTTGTGTGACATAAACGTTTTCAATTACCGCAGTTTTGTGTTTTTTGTGAAAATATAAAATGTTTTCAGGCTTTAAGTTAGGTTCAGGCCCAAAATGCCCACTTTTAAAGCTGGTGGCAGTCTTATACTTAATTACCAACCTCACATTTATATGAAATCATTATTTATTTTTCACATCTTGCTTCACTGTTCACTGTTCATTTTTAGTGAATTCTTTCTTGGAGATCCTACGAGAACTGCACTTCCTGTGGAAGGACACAACACTTAGCCACTAGCATGTAATTAGCAGCAGTCAGTCTGCCTTGTACTCCTTTAGTTGTTAGTTGGCTTATCTGGCACAGATTGTAAGCTCTTTAGGGCAGGGTCTTCTCCTCCTCCTGTGTTACTGTCTGTCATATGCAACCCCTATTTAATTTACAGCACTGCATAATATGTTGGCACTATATAAATCCTGTTTATTATTATTAATATTATTAATAATAATTTATAATTAAGTGATTTTTAAAGATTGTGTTTTATCATATAACATCTTACCAAAAGTAAAAAAATCACATTACAAGGTCTCTCTTGCTTTAAGTGTAAGTACAAGCTAACACCAACAGTTTATATTTCAAATGCTGTCGTGTCTCATAAAACTGCTAGCAAGGCTCCATTCTCGAAAAAAGATATAAACAGACTACTTGGCACATGTTTAGGACATTGCCTACTGAGTGTAATAAAAACATCCTCCTAATGATACCTATATTTAAGCCATATTATGTATCTCTGTAAAACCGTTAATAACATGGTATTCACTGTATTGGTACTTATTTAAACTTTGTCTAAGTCAATGACCTGATTTTCCTAATCTGGAATTGATTAAGAAAAAAAAAAAAGAAGTAGGTAGAGTTGTTTATGTAGAAGAGACTTAATATGTCTCTATGCCAAAAAAACTCTTTTATTGGTATGACAGTGGGGATGCAAAGTTGTGTGGAGCTGCAGACACTGTAGAAGGGCACATGGTGAAATTGCCCTGAAATTTCAGGTGAAATTGTCATATTTGCACAATAAAGCGGACCTAGCACCAAATTTTTAACATTATGCGTCACCAGGGACTTTGCTATAATATAAAAAGGACTTGATTTCATTCATGCGCAGTGAGATTTTTTTATGTTTTGAGGAAGACACAGCACTCTGTCTCGCTCCTGCACTTTTGTGAGAGTCCCACTTTAGGGGATGTTGTCCTGATAATGTTTTTTTACGTTTTTTTGTGATCTGAATGTTTTTTATATTTATTTTTTTGCAGGAAAATATTAGATATCAATATTATGTAGTCTTTTATCCAATCAGAAGTTGTAGTTTTATTTGGAAAACCTCAGGTGACTTCTAATATATACTGGTGAGTTTACGTGGCTTCTGTGCCATTCACACTTGTTAAACCTTAGCACAGACCAGGTAGGTTGCTAAGTGGTTGACCACATTTGTGAGCCCACCTGGGTTTCTAATATAAAACGTTAGACCCAGGTTGCCTCCTGACTTTGTTGTATCTCTATCACCTGCTGCCAGCTATGTTTTGACTTTGCATTCTGCCTTTTCCCTTATTGACTCTTCTGCCCCTTTGATGTCAACTTTGGCCTTTGTCTTGACTTTGCTTTCTACTTGCTACCTGGTTACCTCTGCTGCCCGTCTGATGTCAACCTTGACCTGGACTTTATTTCTGAATTCCAAATTGGTACCTCTGTTGCCTGGTTGTTACTGACTTGCTCTGACTACATCTTACATAGCCATTTGCAAACTAGCATTCTGCACAGGGGGCAGTGGGGCTACTAGCTTCCAGAGGAGTAGGGGAATGTTGGGTTGGCAGAGGCACTTCCAGAGAATATACTGTGGATAGGAGGGAGAGAGATGTTGGATCCCTGTGGCTGTAACATAAAAATAAATGTCAAAGAAGGAGTAAATCTGCCAGATAATATAGTGCAGACCGTGGGCCTAATTTACTAAATCTCCCTAAGACTGGAGAAGATCATGGGAGAACCTGGGGGAGCCACCAAACCTGGAATTAATTGGATCCAGGATTGAAAATACTTGCAAACTAATAACAAATTATTTTTTAGGAAATCAATACCTGGTTTGTTGGAACACCCAGGTTCTCCCATCACAGTCTATCATTGCTAGTCTTTAATAAATCAGGTCCAATAAAGGAGATAAAAGGAAAAAAACGTGAAAAAGACAATGGGTGGAGGATACCAGAGAAGCTGCTGCAGACAGTGGGGTTGTAGAGACTCAACAAAGTAGTATAGAGAATATTATGTGTTGTAATGCAGCTAAGGGAACAATGTGTGGTGGGTAAGGGATTTGTCATTTTGACCAGATATCTTTGTGATTTACATGCCTCTGGCATGCAGGACACCTACATGTAACATTACTGCTTCCTAGGTCATCTTTCAGTTCATTGAACAGAGTTCATGAGGATTTATTTTCCAATGAGCAGACTGGTGGTGGATTGGTAACATGGAAGTTATTTTGCTATACTATGAAAAAAGAGAGTTATCTGCCAAAATAGAAATTATTAATATTATTATTGTATTATTAATATTAATATTATTATTATTAATAAACAGGATTTATATAGCGCCAACAATGTATAGAATGACTGGTAATAGAATGACTGGTAAAATTGCCTTTTTCTGGTTAAACAGTAAGAACAGATTTTTAAACTGTGTGTATTTAGCTGTTTCTCTGCAGTCCCACTTTAAATTGCGCCTCTCCTTCAGTGACAATTTATTTCTGTATTGGGACAGGTTTAAAAAATACCCTGGAATGCTTCAAAAATTCCTAGTTGCTTGCTAAATGTATATTCAATTAATATATCTTCCTCCCCTGCAGTTATTTATGCTTTGCAACATCCCCTGTGAGAATTCCCTAAACTGAGAACATTATGTGGGAGAAAGGAGTTCATCCTTATCGTAGACATTAAACTGTTTTTATTTATCTCTTCGAAAAAATTGTAGTTGTAGACACATTTTTGGATCGGTTTGGAATATTGAACAACAAAATCAAATCATGCAGCAGGTTTAACTCTCTACCCCACGCAAGGCAATAAACTATAGCAGACTGGCCTGTAGAGTAAGAGAATACTTAGAAATGCAATTGTTCTGGAGATAAGACAATACATATGAGTTATCCTGAAATTCCCACTCCCTTTTTACAAACTTCATTATATTTAATTATGATTTAAAGCAGAGATCTTCAGGTTTTCACAGAAGGGGCCATATATATCTGGTAACAGCAAGCACGAAAGGGAAAACAAGATAATAAGTGAAAGAAATGTTATAATTAGGGTCATAGGCCTTGTGTACAAGCATTTTGTGTAGGCGCACAATGTGTTCTAGCAATCAAAATGATTAAGATATTACTTTTGTTGTATAATGCTGGCAATGCAAGATGATTAAATCAGTTATAGATTTAAGTAAATTTAATGATCTCTGAAAATCTCATCATATTCTTAGCACAATAACTTGGGTCTGTAAATGACCAGCCTGCATTCATAACAAGTACAGAGTGCCAGAAGAGAAGAAGAAACTTATTCTTAAACTTATCAAACTTTTTTTCTGTTACCAGCAATGTATATTTTAGCAATTTAAATAATTTTCAGTCAGGTTGCCTTTAATATTTTTTGGGGGGAGGATGATGGTTGTTACATTAAACAGAATCTTACTTTCAGTTCTAGCATACTTTGGTTGCAGGTTGGCAGGTATATCCCTGAGAATGTTAGGCAGAGAATGGTAAACTTCTTATTGGCCCTTAGATCCCAGAGTGGGACATTTTGGTACAAGGCTTCATATTCCTAAGACAAGTAAAAAACATGCTGCTCTCTAACTAGTAGAGAAAGTAAATATTTTACTGCTTACCTTTCTAAAAGTGGGATCTTAAACTTCCCCCCTGACACCTTATCCATAAAACACTGGACACTAAGCCTAAGGAAAACTTAGACTAACTTCTAACAACTAATAACTTTTATTGTATTGCACTCTCAGCTCATACTGTCCCAAGGACCTCTCACTTATAGCATGCAGGAAACTTGTAGCAGTTCTGGAAGTATGTAGAGATAAACGTTAGGATACCATGATTTAGCAAGAGTATCCTAGTCATTGGTATATTGCCTGATAGGTAAAGTAGTATGCATAGTAACCTCTACATAGAAGAGTGAACTATCAGACCACAGTGATGTTTCAACAAGGTGTAAAATTTCGTGTTTACAAAAAAATGTATCACCACCTGGAAGACATAATCCATTTTAAGGAATAAACGGGTCCGTCTGAGTTGGTTTTATGGTATAGGTATCTTTACACTCTTTATTAATCTTCAAAAAGTCTCACAATAGTGTTGAATTTGTTCCAAATGACAACTCAAGGACAATATTCTTTACTAAAACCACTGGAAGTATGGATGTTATGCTGCTAATGTTCATGGAAGCAACTTAGAGAGAGTGACCGGCAACCAGTTTAAGTACCAAATTCAGAAATTATGCAGAAGACAAAATGACGAGATAGGCAGCAAGCAAAAGTGTTAGACAGGTATGGGCTGGAGGCAGGCAGCAGACAAAGGATATTCCAAAGTACAGTAGTCATCTGGACAAAAACCTAACTTGATGATCTGGCTCTGGATAGAAGTTCAGAGTTCCCTATAAACGTAAGTTACAAGGGTCAGCTGTGCAGGTTAAAATGGCAGTGTCACAGTGCCAGAAACGGTCCATAGAAAGTTATGAAAAGCAATTCCTGCAATTTAAAATCTTTTTTACACTCTAGCTATATGAAGTATGTACATATTACATGTATAAATAATGGGATAATTACATTTTCAATCACAAAAGTAAAAAGGTGTTTTTGGTTAAGGTTTGCCTTATTCGCTAAAGTAAGGGAAATTCTTTTTCAAATTCAACATGCTTCTGTTTTTTGATCAATGGCACAACAAGCACAGATTAGAGATTATTGATTTACTTGAGGTAGCATACACAGTAGCTTGCTAAAAACAATGAACAGTGTTTCCATTCATCCCTAAGACTGTGTAGATGGAAAATATGTTCGGGAAAAATCCCTCATTTCAGGGGCTAATAGTTGCCACTAAGTAGTGGGAGAAATTTCCCACACAAGATCCTTCTAGCCAAACCGTTTTGAGGTTTATCATCACTCGTTTGCTTTTATTGATGGTGGATAATATTTCAGGGTCATTACAATAACCTGATATAATTTTGCCAAGAGGCAGGCACATAAAAGCCAGCTCTGCAAGGTAATTAGAAAAATACTTCATACTTCTAGCAGAAAACAAGTCATTTCTTTCCTCCATTATAAACACATATAAAGCATTTTTGGCAATAATGACCTGTAACTGAACAGACTTCACAGAAAGTACGCTTGGTTTTGGGTGTCTTGGGGCCAAGAAAACTTAATTTATAAGGTTCAGTTGTAACCTACAGTGCTTTTGAGCTAACATAGAAATGAAATCTGTTTACTTAAGAAACCTTGAAATGAAATCTTTTAGTAATATTTCTCCAGAGGATGGTGGGTTTCTTGGAATCTACAATGATTGTGAACTGTTTGGATCTTGCTTCTAGCAATGTTATGGCTGTCTGAACAGTGTTACTGGTCAAACCTAATGGAAAATAATGAGAAACTATTAAAGTTGACCCTCTGCTAAAATGGTCACTTTATGCTGTCCCCTTCCCCTCCCCAGATCACGTGCTATATGAAAAATAGGTATTTATAAGTTAGAGTTAGAATTGTACACAAATTCTCTGCCTGCAGTGCCTATGGAAAAATGATGTCACTGTTCTTCGGGGTCTGGTCCTGTGGAATGCAAAGCAAGTGAAATCTTCCTGAGAAGTCCATCTTTCTAGATTATTTCACCTTCTGTACATGTCACATGGCATAATCCAGAAGGATGGTTATATCACTTCTAATAACACAGAAGATGAGTGTAAAACAGAGATTTTTATGTTATAATGTTATAATGTTATAATGTTATAATGTTATCTTTTACAGGTATGTGTTTCACCTACATACGTTAAGCGGTTTGGAGAAGGGGCCTGACCTGTATAAGTAAACCTTTTATTTTAGTGGCAGGTCTATGATTTTACATAGGAAACTATTCTCTTGCCTGCAAATAGAACAGTTTTGTTTTTTGTCTTTCTCTACCCTGAGTTTTTGTGGGTAAAAGGGAACTGAAAAACATGTTCCTAGTTTAGCTGCAGCCTGCTGAACTATAGTTTGCACTTGCAGAGTTTAAAATCAATATAATCATTTTCATGTATTTATTTATAAAAAAGGCACTGTTCCGGATCCCTCTAACCCAGGGGTCGGCAAATGTTTATGGCCACTAGGCCGTTTCAGGGGTGGGCGGGAGCACACTAGGCCATCCACCACCAGGGAACGCCCCCTGAAGTGAAATCCCTCTCCTCCGTATGCATTGGGGAGGAGAGGGATTTACCCTCTCCCTATTTACCCTCTCCCTATTTAAATAGGGAGCCTTCCCTATTTACCGCAGTGGCGGAAGTATCAATGCCGGCCGCGGTAAATAGGGGAGCAACAGCAAGGAGGCGGCACAGAGCTCCAACGGCTCCAGTAGTTCCTAACGTCCCCTGGCAGATCCGGTGGGCTATCTGGCCTAAAGGCTGGAGTTTGCCGACCCCTATCTATAGTCTAAGTTCAAAGCTGGCTTTCCTGATTGATGGTTAAAGAAAAGCTTACCACAATACTGAAGAAAAGTCAGTAGAAGTTTCTGTAGATAAAGCCCTGCAAACAAAGAAATTTTGCACAGAGATTTCACACAGAAATCTCTCACTGATCTGCAACAGTTTATTTTGGTATTGTACACCTTAGGACTAAGGATTAAGTAACCAACTGTGACTGTAATGCCGTAAGTGAATTATAACTTTATGATGCCCAGTGAAATTTGTCTCTTAGAAAAGTCATAATTTATTAATAAAATGATAGATTTCCCTTTTACTTTTTTTTTTTTATAAAACTCAAAATATAACAGGGTTATGGGTCCAAATTCTTAATTCTGCTCTTCTAAATAATCTTGTTTATCATATTTTTTGTTGTTCATATTTTAATACAATTTTAACATGTATTTATATTCATAATTTATTATATCTAGAAATATTTGCATAGTCCATGTTTATGTTTTGTAATCCAAGTCATAGCCTGCTGGCAAAAACATGGATCATTTATTTATAGTTATGCAAAACAAAACCGATGTAGTACTTAGGTATTAATTTGCATGTGACCACAGATAATATGATGTCACCGAACTCCCATGTTGCACACAATGCACAAACCTTCTTTGGTACTTTGGAACAAGTTTTTAGATTTTCTGAGAATTTTTTTAAGCGGATCCTAACTTGTATGAGTCTTTTATGATTCATGGACTGCAATAAGTTTTGCTGATGACATCTATTCTGAAAAGGTTTGGAGTGAGACATAGTGATGTCAGCATTGTGCTGCTCAGTGCTTTCGTTGTTTGAGGCTCTGACATGCGGAAGCAAAGCCTTGTCTCTACTAAGATGGCCTCACACAGAGGCATAGACCAAAACAAGGCATGTTGTCAGTAATGTGGGAAAGATTAACATTTGTCTTTTGTATGTCATATGTAAGCACAGTTGCACTTCTTTAATTTACACTAAACATTGTGGGTCTGATTTATTAAAGCATGGGGGGGGTCTTCAAACGGATGATTAAAGATGGGACAGTAGATCCTTATTAATCAAGGGTTTAATGTTGCAACAGAGTAAATCAAATGCTTAGCAGTTAAAGCATAGAAATTCTGAATAAAACAAAGAAATAGATCAATCTTTATAAAAATACAGTCATTTCCTTAAGGGAAGGCCTATGCCATCATCTATATGTTATCAGGCCAAAAAATCCAATAGTAAATTCTTGGAAGTCCATATGAACACACTTTTGACAGCAAAAAGATGCTGGCCTTTGCTTTCCTTGTATGTCAGCAGTAGGTTGCCATCTGTTTGGTTTGTTAGCAATGGTTTGCTACAAGTTCCTCCTATTTGTCTCTTTACATCACATAGTATGGGTCAAATTGGCCCTGATTCATTAAAGTTCTTCAAAGCTGGAGAAGATACACTTTGATCAGTGAAGCTGGTAGATCCAGCAAACCTGAAACGGATTTCTTAAAATAATTTTCTATTTGTTAGCAAATGTTTTTAGTCCTGGACCAGATCCATTTCAGATTTTTTTGATCAGCCAGGTGCACTGATAAAACTGTATCCTCTCCCATCTTGGAGAGCTTTATTAAATCAGGCGCAAACATCAGCAGTAGCAGTTTTTCATATAAGTAATGTATATTTTATAGCTTATATGCATATATCCTATGTATGTCTCACTCTCCAAGACTGAAGAAAACAGATTACTATGGCAGAACCTGGGGGATCTATCAAACCTGGAATGGATTTCTTAAAATATTTTATTAGTTGACAATTGTTTTCAATCCCGGACCAAATCCACTCCAGGATTGCTCGATCACCCAGGTGCACACATGATAGTGTATCTTCTCCAGTCTTGGAGAGCTTTAAAAAATCAGGCCCATAGTGTAGGTGCATACATCAGCAGGAGCAGTTTTTCATATACGTAAAGTATATTTTATAGCGTATATGTAGACATCCTAAAATATTATCTCACTCTCCAAGACTAGAGAAGACAGACTATTATGGGAGAACCTGCGCGATTCATCAAACCTGGAATGGATTTCTTAAAATGTATTTTGCTATTAGTTGAAAGGTTTTCAATCTTAGACCAAATTCATTGCAGGTCTGCACCCAGGTTCACACATGATAGTATATCTTCTCCAGTCTTGGAAAACTTTAAAAAATCAGACCCAGTGTAAAGCATCTTTATTATTTGCATTCAAAAAAAATATCAATGGTAAAAAAAAACTAAAATAAACAAAAATAGAACAATAATATTTAAGGGCTATAGAGGAGGAACTAGCTAATTAGGGCTGATATGGGTTAAGTAAGGTGTTAATAAAAGAGTAAATTGTTATTTGGTTTTACCATTCAATCGCTTTCAAAACAACAGTTTAGGTGGGACTAAAGTTCCACTTTTTAAGGCTGTATGATTAGGCAGTTCTTTATTGCAGAAAGGGACAGGTGATGTCCTTTCTTCAATAATGCAACACATCTGCCTGATCGCTCCAGGTTTTTGGCAAAGAACTGAAAGCTTTAGTTTTCTTTGCATGTATTGGAATGTATAGTTATGTCATCCTGACACAGCCAATCAAGATGACCAAAGATCACCTTGAAGTGGGAGAATAAAAGAAAAATTGCAGCGCCCTGCGTTGGAATGTGGATAGGTGAGTTGACAGGGTTTAGTTCCACTTTAACTTTGGACTGAATCGGTCAACTCATTGGGCCTGATTTATTAAAGCTCTCCAAGGCTGGAGAGCATACGCTTTTATCAGTGAAGCGGGGTGATCCAGCAAACCTGGAATGTATCTGGTCCAGGATTCAAAACATTTGCTAGCACCTAGCAAATGACTAGAAGAAATCCCATTCAGGTTTGATGGATCACGCAGCTTCACTGATGAAAAAGTATTCTCTCCAGCCTTGGAGAGCTTTAATAAATCAGGCCCATTGGGTCTGATTTATTCATTGGAGTGATCCAGCAAACCTGAAATGGATTTGTTAGCAAATGTTTTTAAACCTGGACCAGATCCATTCCAGGTTTGCTAGATTATTTAAATTCACCGATGAATGTGTATCGAGAGCTTTAATAACTCAGGCTAATTACTCTTTATTTGACAGGTGGCAATTTTTGAACACTCATAGCAGTGTCCAAGGCGCCTCCATAACCTCCAAGTATGAGAAAGTACGCAAACCTCAGAAAATGCAACAATGAAAATATGATATAGAAATATATATGTGTACATATATATATATATATATATGTGTGTGTGTGTGTGTGTGTGTGTGTGTATGTGAATATAAATATTGTATTTTTCTGCATTTTTATAATAAATTAAGTTATTTAAAAAAAATATTTATGTATATTGAATCAGATCTCCTATTTTATCATAAAATATATACAAAGCAGCAAAGACTGCTTAGAGGGGGCTTCTGTAAAACAGATTTACCACTTAGCTATTTCTGTTTCTATCTCCAATTTTTTCAGAATCAGATTTAAAGTACTGACACTAACCTACAAATATCTCCCAAAGCTCTTTCCTCCCACAATCTTACTCATAAATTGTCTATAGTCAGCCTGTGCTCTGATCTATTGACTTTCTAATGTTTTTTTCTTCTAAAATTGTCCCACGCACAACTTCTCTCACACGTACAGTACAGGATAGTCTTCTGCACTCACACAGTAACAAACTGTAATTTTCTACTTAACACAGCGTAAAAACAAACTATAATGTTTTAATCAATATAATTTTATTATTTTTTATTTAACTGGTAACTAGTTTATGAATTGATCTGCTAAATGTAATATTATTAGTCTAAATACTTTATTTAATTTTAAAGTCCACAGCACAATACATGAAATCCCATAAAGAATGGATATAACCAGGGCTTTGTGGAACCCAGGGATCCAGAATTGTCTAGGGCAGGGGTGTTCACACTTTTTTGGCTTGCAAGCTACTTTTAAAATGTCAAAATGATCTACCAACAATAAAAACATGGATTTAATAACTTCTGTGCGTGATAGAGCTCATTTTAAAGGCAGGGCTCCGCGATGTACTTGCGTTGCCTTTGCGATCTACCGATAGATTGCGAACCACCTGTTGGGCACCCCTGGTCTAGGGGTTCGATTTTTACTTAATTGAGATAAATTTACACAGGATATTCACAGTGAAACAATATACCCCTGCTACATCTGGTGAAATACAACTTTTAGCACACAATTTACTTGCTGTGAATAGTGTTAAATATGAATTATTTGTATGAAATAATTTATACTTTCCTAAATGATAAAAATGTATTTCAATTGCATTTATTAGTCCTGAACTGAATAGACTATATATATATATATATATATATATATATATATATATATATATATATATATATATAAAATTATATACATATATATATATATATTATGAATAACATGTAAAGTATGTGTGCAGTAATGAAAGCAACCAATCAGATTAGCACAACAACACAACTACTCCCTTATGTGTTAGGTCAGGCATGGGCAAACTATGGCCCTGGGCCATATACGGCCCATTAGGCTTTTTTATCAGGCCCGTTGAACTCTCTCCCTACTTCAGCGGCTCTCCACAGGTTTTTGGTGCCTTTTTGGGCAGGTAGCTTTTAGGTGTTTACATGCTCTTGCAGATGCTCCAAATTCAGGACTGGGACTTTGGGGGCAAGGTCACCTTTCCATGGAGAATTACTTCTGACCTGGAATTATTTAGGAATGTCAGTTGCTTTGGTACTGCATGGAGTTTGCAGGTTCTCCCTGTGTCTGCATGGGTTTCCTCCGGGTACTCCGGTTTCCCCCCACATCCCAAAAACATGAAGTTAGGTTAATTGGCTTCTCCCAACAATTGACCTTAGACTACATTATTAACATATGACTATGGTAGGGACATTAGATTGTGAGCTCCTTTGAGGGACAGTTAGTGACACGACTGTGGACTTTGTACAGCGCTGCGTAATATGATGGCGCTATATAAATACTGTATAATAATAATAATAATAATAATACTGTGATACACTGCAAAAATGTGGAAATATTTAGAGGACACCCTGCTGCCCTTGTGAGTTGTTGTACCCAACCAGGAAAGACCCGGGTACTAACAGGCAGCCCCTGTGTGGATAAGCTTTACATTAATGCTATTGGTTGTAAGATTAACCCAAGGCATTCCCTCTCTGTGAAGACTTTTTGCACGTGTGCTGTTTAGGAAGGGGGGTCAGATATAGCCCATGACAACACCTGAGACACAGTTATGTAGGTTATATAGGTTATGCTTAAGCAATCATCATATTCATCACATCATTCAGGTGAATCAGTATTGTGCTAGTATTTATTATTATACAGTATTTATATAGCGTCAACATATTATGCAGCACTGTACAAAGTCCATAGTCATGTCAGTAGCTGTCCCTCAAAGGGGCTCACAGTCTAATGTCCCTACTATAGTCTTTAATACAGTCCAAGGTCAATTGTTTGAGGGGAAAGCCAATTACCTGCATGTTTTTGGAATGTAGGAAGAAGCCTGAAACCATGTCCTGGCTAAGATTGGAACCTGGGACCTAGAGCTACAAAGGCCAGAGTGCTAACCTCTGAGCCACCATTCTGTCCTAGCAGCTTCCATTGAAAGAACTGTACTAGAGTCCAACAAGGAGAAGATGTGTTGCTTCTTCTGTCTATTTATACGATTTTGTTTATGGAACCTGGGACCTAGAATGGAAACTTTCTTGAGAGAAATTCAGAGAGCCATTTTCTATTAAAAAATGTTAATTGTCTGGCTGTCTCTGGACAAGTATTAAATGCAAACTACTAGAATTTTTAAAAGGAGAGTTTGGTAAGGGCAGCATGTGTTTGCTCAGTACAGTTTTTCTTTTATAACAACCAAGTCGCATGGATGTCCTTGGAATTTTTAGTGAACATAGTGTACAAAGTGTACAGCAAGTTAGCTTTGGTCAATGATCCTTGGAAACTTTTTGTAGAATAGTTAAGCCTTTAGGCAGTTCTTCAGAATTCTGAATATGCCCTACATACCAACCCATCATACCAATAATATGTATATAAATATATGTAAAAAAAATACACATGATATTATTTTACGATTTGTTCATTTTAAAGTGTGGGCTTAAGTGGTGGTGAGACTACTTTCCATAGACCGAGACACATTCCTAAGTACATATCTTGACTGATTGCATGTCTAGTAGAGGCTAACTTGAGATGGTCTCTCTCACAGTCTTATTTAGACTTTTCTTAGCCAGAAAGCCTCATTTTTTTATCGTCCTTTTTAAAGACTTTTTCCACATGGGCTGAAAAAAGCCTAGTAAAGTGGAAAATCATAAAGAGATTAAAAAATATATGTATTTTCCATCTGCTGCATTACAGGCAAGATTTGCGGCATTTCTATAATCAGTTAAAAAAAATATGATTATACAAAGAACAAAGTTTGTAATAATGTTCCTGCGTGGGGTTTTCTGCTCTAGATGTTGGTAGGAGCTACTAGTTTTCAACAGAAAGCCAAGGGAAATAAACATTATCTTTAGAAGTACCTAAAATAACATTTTCTCTCATCTCACAGTACTTTGACATAAATGTTCCTTTGTAAGGGATCTAGAAATGGCAGAGTAAAATTGACTTTATTAAAAAGACATTGATATGCAAAGAAAGGATATCATAAACTTGGGATTTTGGATAAACACAGTAGGGCTTATTTTAAATAATCAACAGATTAAACAATGGAGTATATTTGGTACAATTTGTTTCATTTCCCCATCATAATGAAGGTATGACGTGCAATGGAGAAAGCATAATAAGATGTTCATTAATAAGCACGTATCTGGGTTTTTGGCAAATTTCTTATTTATAGTCTAGCCTACCCACTGCCAAACATTAATCTGATTTACGTGAGCCCAATAGAGATATTGTTGACCGCTCTGTCTAATCTTGCAGGCTCTTTTTTCCTGCACATTGCACTAACACTCAGATAAGTCTGATAAAGTTGAAGTTGGCTTGTGCGTTGTTTTCACTTGGTTGGAATATGAAAAGAACAGAAAACAAAGGTCATGGGGAGGATAAAACCGCCAATGGTAAATTAAGGGAAATCAGTCTATAAAATAAATTCTTTATATGCCATAGCATCTAACAATGTATTTGTCTAAAATCACCAGACCTCTATGCAACCACAATACAAGGAACCTGCCAGTGGTTGAGCTAATGAGATTAATGTTTTATATATATCCTGCTCTACACAAACACATATTTAATTTGATAGTTACCAATGCTATACTTTAAAAACAAAATTAACTGAATATTTCATTTTGGGAAATTAGAAACTGTATTCTAAAAAAATAAATAAATGTAATAAATGTGGTCTGATGAAGACCTACTGGGGCTGGATTGATTTTGAGCCCTTTCCAGATCTGTTCTGTACACTAAAAATGTGCACATGCAATAATTTAAGAGCAGAATCAGTAGCAGATTTACCAACTATATGCTGCAAAATTTGTGATTTATAACAGACGGCTGCAAGATGAGAGACATAAAAATTAGGTAATTTAGGTTAGTTTTGTAGATAAAGTTCTGTTTTGTGTTGGGGAAGCAAAGAAAACCTTTGAGAAGTAATACAGGTGATGGTTTAACATTATCTCTCTATCTCCCCCATGGACCATTGGCATTGGAATACAAAGTTTACTTTACCATTAGCTGGTTTTCAAGCTGGGAAGATGCTTAGAAATGGTGCTTCTGCAATAAGGAAAAGTGTCTGTCTTTATGGTTTTTTTATTTGCCGTGGTATTGCCATGCCACATAAAAATGTGAAAAAAACTCTTCAATTGTCTGCTTCCCTGCTTGATTCAAAATTAAAGTGCATGATCATTTAATTGTCTGTAATCGTTTTATAAGCTTTTATTTATTTATTTTTTAATTCCTTATCATTACTGGCTTCCCTAACAAGACCACATTGATAACTGTTTTAGTGTTAAAGAGTATTGATTGTAAAACTGGAAACAAATGCTTTATTATCTTCTAAGTAAAATTAAAATAACTACCAAAGTATTTACCGCATTCTGGATGGAGTCAAATAAGAGGGTCTGACCATGATGGAAAAATGGAACCCAAGACCTAACCATTTTCCCTGGAGGTTGCTGTGTTAATGTGTTTGATAACTGTGGCCCTTGGCTTACATCATCACCGATTTTGACAACTTAAACCAGCCCGATTGCAGTGTTTTTTTTTATTTGTAGTATTGGTAATCCAAAGGTTCACATATACGAGACTTTTGATTCTTTACACATTTTTGTTGATTTGTTATTTTGACATATTGATGACCTATTTCAAATAGTTCGTGTTCACTAGTAATTCACTAGTAATAAAAGTTTGTCATTTGCTCTTATGTTCTAAATAGCACATGACACAGTTTACTTACATTTCTATATAATATATTAATGTCTTCACCGGCACAGAACCAATTTGCTTTTGGTATTAGTTTGGTAATTAAAATCCATACACTAGCCTGTAATTTGTTTGTTGTTTTCTTTTTCATCTGACAAAATGTATTGAAAATTATAATATATATATATAAAAAAATTAAATCAATATCCCCCTAAGTATGTTTGCCCTGAAGTGTTACCCTTATAATCCTGTCTGCCATGTTCTTGCCACTACGTCTATAGAAGGCACCATTCCAAGAGAACAACGTCTAATACACACATGTGCATATTGCACAGCTTGGAAAATATCATTCTCATAAAATTAAATGGCAAGTACACTCGTTTCGATTATCCGCTTGCCAAAATCTAATGAAAAAGTAAAAGCAGAAATCAGATTTTATTGCTTGTGAAACATGCAGAATATCCAATACATGTAACTCATTTTAATTTGCTAGCAAATTATGTTTAGGGAAAAAAACACAAAGAGACCTAAATCCTTCTGCTGAAAATTGGCTCCCTGTAACAGATTGGAGAAGTGGGTTTTCAGCAAGGAGGGGAGTCATTCTCATGAAATGTTATAGTACACATAGTTTTCAGATGTCTTGGGAATGAGATATACTGATTATTTTCAATGCAGAGCTTGGCAATAACCATACACAAATGAAATAACTTTTTTTCTGAGATGTTTTATTTTTCTAACAGAAAGCTAGCATTTTATAAAATTAGTTTTTAGACTGATAGTATTTGGAAGAAGATCTGGGCAATCCATTACACCAGACTGAATGGATCTGTCTATGATCAAGGTTAGCTAAAAGTACATCTAACATCATGGTGCTAGAGAACTTCTACCATTTCTTTATCATGTCGTGCCTCATTCTTAATAGGATAGCAAAATGTATTCCAACATCATCTCTTCTAGTGGTGGTTCCCTGCCTCCTCCCTACCCTTCCTTTCTTTGCCTTATTAACTTTTACTTTCTTTTACTTGCCTCTTTTCTTTTTTTCTTTCCCACCACTGCTTTAGTCTTACCCTGGATCTATTCCCAAAACAGCTGAATATGTGCCTCACTTGTGAAGAGATAATGTTATAACCTTTTCTCCCTTCCTATCTACACTAAGCGATAACCCATTGAGCCCTGTTGGAGATTGTTTGCTCTACTTGTTATGTCATGTTACAGGCTAGTTCATAGACATATGTTTTATATCCTTTATTTCTTTTTTCTGTGTTCTGCACAAAATCAGTAAATTACTCATAAAAGAACAAAAAGTATTTGGTAACCAGATGTATTCATCCAACATTATCATTCAATTTTTAATAAAAGAACAGGTCTCATCCTATTCTGAAAAATGGGCTCATGCGAATTGTATCTGGAATGCATTCTGCAATCTGTTTTAGTGAGCATTTCAGTAGGTACATCTGCAGTAGCAGTACTGTAAGCCTGAGCTGGAAATGTAACACACAACTTAGTAGGGTGTGTGAATGGCACATTGAGCATTATTCATCTCAGAAGTGAAGCAGAACTGGAGGAAGCAAATGCATTCTAAACTGCAGTTGGCTTTCATTTTAACCTGACTGTAACACATAGCTCCTATCCTTATCCTAAAAATGGCTCTTTAACACTCAGTGTTAGTGATAAAACTTAAACGCAACCTTGACCCTTGAGCTAACCCCTACACCAACCTCTAGCCTTCTACTCTGTATTTCTTTTTTCTGAGAGTATTGGTAATGCCTGAACTAATATTAGCACCAAAAGCACTTTTTATTGCACAAATGTTGATTCAGCAGGCACATTCAACATAAAGTAGACTTAGATTCCATCATTCAGTCACTGAGTGTCATGTAAGCAGAACTCCATGCAACAGTCTACCGTTGCAGAAACAACAGTCACAGTAGTCTATAAAGACATCGGATGAAGCAGAAAAGTAGATTTGTCTACCACTTGTACACCTGATCAAACTATGATATATATATATTGTCATTTGGTCAGTGCTGATGATCAGTAACATTTCCAGAGTCACACTTTAAACACTTTAGAGAAGACAAGAGATAATTGTTTATAAACTATAGTTTTTATTGCTTCAGCCTTTCAGTTTATCTTTTAAAAGTAAAAAATTAAAAGAGATAATCTGGTTGTTAAATTACAGGTCTAATGTGAGTTTGCTTAGGACAGCTGTTTGAACAACTGTAGTGTAAAACATATAGTGATTGTTCTAGCATATGAAAGTACAAAATATACATTATATATATATATATATATATATATATATATACCAATTCAAACACTGTGTACATTGCCTGTTCCAATTCTTGAGCCAAGATAGTGGCCTCATGAAGGTTCAGTTTTGATTTCAGCTTTGAGTTAGATGACTTATTGATTGACATTGTGAAAAGGAGTAGTAAAGTACAACCATTGTACAGCACAGCGAAACAGGAGGAGTATGTGATGATCAGCAAATATGGCTGCAATGTACATATAAATTATAAAATAAACTTAGAACTAAAGATCATATTAGGTAAATTCAGCTGACCACTTATCCTAATGAAAAAATAAATAAATACATTAAAAAACAATTCCCTTTACCAATTATTTAGTATGAGGAATGTATAATGTTAGAGCTCCCCCACCTGTACAAAGTACATTCAAAGTACATTTCCCCCTTAACAACCAGCAGTAAAACTTCTAACCCTTTGGTCACTATGACCCTGCTTTTGATACAAACAAGTATCTTGGCGTCTTTTATTGTTTTAGTAGGTCAGTATAAAAAACAAAATTACAATGAGAACTGCTTCACTGCTTACTGTCTTCATTTCTAAAGATAAGTGTCATAATCATGCTGTGTCCTGTGTGGTCTAGGATTTTGTTTTTTATAGGGTAGACTAAGACACCCCGTTTCCACAATGAGCATTACTTTGTAGCTTTTTTTCTTCATATGTTTTAAGTTTTAACTATTGTCATCAATTGTCAGTACATAATGTGTTCTGCCTTTAACAATGCCCCTAATTATTAACCAACTGCTACATCTGAAGTGGATGTAAACCATAACTAAATGGTATTTAATTTACTAAAGCACTAAATAACATAAACAAATGTCATTTTTTAATTTAAAAAATTTGTTTTCACCTTTTTTCCCCTTTGTTGCATCTCAGTGCAGCTGATGCCCTGCAGCCTCTTTCCAGCCACTTTTTGTCTGTTTGCATGCGCTCCAGTGGGTTTCCTGATGGTGACCACAATGGACCATGCTTGGGAGAAGTATGTTAAAATAGCCACTTCCATCACAAACCCATGTGCAGGGTGTTCACACAGGAAAAACGTTGTGTGTCAGGGACAGTGCTTAATGGTGGGATCACTGGATATTAATATATCAAAAGCTACAGGGTGAAGAGATTTTTAAAATTACAATAACCTGTTTAAACCTATTTATTATTTCAGTAGGTTCACCTACTTTACCCGCTGGAAAGGCTAAATCTACTGGCCATTTATTATTTATAATCTTTGTGAGTAGTTGTAACATGCAATTGAGATTTCATGTATTTGAACACTGAAAATAAGTTCATGTTTCGTCCTAGCACAAAATGAGGAGAAGATACAAAAAAAAAATGAGGATTGCATAATGTGAATGTCAAGGAGCAGTTGTGCATCCTTTGAAACTGTGGGCCTGATTTATCAAAGCTCTCCAAGGCTGGAGAAAATACACTTTCATCAGCGAAGCTGGGTGATCCAGAAAACTTGGAATGGATCTGATCCAGGATTCAAAACATTTGCTAGTAAATTTGCAGAGGAAATCCATTGCAGGTTTGCTGGTTCACCCAGCTTCACTGATGAAAGTGTATATTTTCCAGTCTTGGAGGGCTCTAATAAATCAGGCCCTATGTGTATAAGATATTTAGATATTATTTGTACATTTGTATATTTCTAAGCATCCAGGCAATGATAAGAAAACCTGTTGTCATCCCATTACCAGTGGTTACAACATCCCTCCAGGTGCTTGCTAGTATGCTGTGGGCTCACTTTTAGGCAGTTCCTAATTCTATCTGTTGGCGATATATAAAACAAAATTCCTGCCATTCTTTTCTCTGAGATGGAAACCGTCCACTTACTTAATCTTATCAGCAGATCTTTCATGGTAGCATGTTGCTTATCTGTGCAAGTGGCAGATAAAACACTAAATACATCATTTTGAAAGCATACGTTTTCATTATAATGGTGAATAATTTTCCTGGAAATAAAAATCATGAGACTATATGAAGACTAAATTATAAAGGCAAGGAGAATTTGCTGCTACAATACTATATCTGTATATAAGTATCTGTAACAATATATAAATAATAATATATAAATAAAATAATATATAATATATAATTATTATTATAATTATAATTATAATAATATATATTATGTAATAATATATAAGTAAAATTATTGTTTTTGCATCCTGCAAAGAAATGGGGTTTGGTTCAGTCTTGTGATACATGTCTGGCAGTGAACTTTTATAAAAAAATAACACACACCTTTACTGGTGAAAAGTCCCTTCCAAACTAAGTCCAGTAGGTCCCACGCCATCTTGGCTCCCTTCTCTCCAGCATGGAGGGGACATCTGGCGCAGCCATCTTCTTACGACTTCTGCTCACGTCACCAATCTCGCACAGGAGCACCCTGCAGCCTCCTAGGATATGTGATGTATGTATGTTTCCCCTTCAGTTTTTACCCCCATGGCTGTGCTCACCAAAAAAATGAAAAGGGTTAGCCACCCTTAATAATAATTAGTAATATTAAAAATGTGGTTATATGTCTGCTTTAAACACTGTGTTATGGTTCGGTGTATATATCTGTCTGTAGCCTTTTTGCCTTTCTTTACCTCTACATTGCATAAACAGTCATTGAAGGTCCTGCATATAAAAACTTCTTGCCTCTGAGATTTTTGATGCATTGTATAAGAATTCTTGCAAACCAGCCTCTGAATACAACAGCTTGCTGTTCATGTCCTTTTCGTAGGGGCTTCAGCTTGCATGAGACCATTGTATTTGGTAGGCTTAAAAAAAAGGCATTTGCATAGATTTTAAGCGGCTTCAAGCAGAATTGCTGAAGACTTTGAAAACGGGCCCGATTTGTGGAAACTGTGCCCATAAACGAATCAATAGCGCCTAAATTGCCAAGAATCTGATCTTCACTGGTTTGACTGATGTTCAGTTACAGTGGCTTACTACCAAGTCATCTGTTTACAGTGGAATAAACCATTATGGCTTGGGATTGTCTTGATGGAAAATCCCAGCCCTTTTTTAGTTACTGCTTTATAGCTGCACCTACTATATGTGGAGCATATTCAGCATACAGAGTATCCACACAATTCTGTAATATATGATCCTGTTACACACCTCTTGCACCAGGGTGACAATGCTCTCTGACTGCATCATATCTATAGAGATTGTCAGCACTGTCTTGGCTGCCTGCTCTGGGGTAAATAATATTCATATTTATAAAGATATATTATTGTTCAACAGATTTGTACTACAGAACATCTCTCCTTCTTCTCATCTATATAATATAAGGAGATGAGACTGTTATAATTCCCAGGGAGGGGCGGATAGCGTCGCATGGTTTTTTAGTGCATCACATTGATTGTCACCTCACTATAGAAAGTCACCAACCCATTATTTATGTGGCAAGGTCAACAGATATTTTTTTCATTTTAAAAAATATATTACAAAATGCTTTAACTTGGCATTTTTACCAGGCATAAAAGGAACAAATAAGAGAGATTTATTGGTAAGGTTTACACGCACTTTAGGAGTCCTCTTTTTCCCCAGGCCTTGACTGTTATTTCTAGAATAAACTTTTTCCGTAAGCGTGTAATTCTCAGCAGATTTGGAAGTATACAGAGAGCCATGTTCCTTGACGTAGCTGAGATTTAAGATCCAATTATAAAAATAAGGTCTACATTAATATATTAATATATGTCATCTGGTGATTCTGAAAATACTGCTTCCACCAATTACAACCTTTACAATATATAAGTTTTGAACATAATATCCATGACCTTGTGAATTGTCCATAGATTATAATAGTGACTTTAATATACAATTAACAACAGTTATTGTCATCATTAAATAGGGGTTTAATACTTAACACCCTAAAACTGTAGCTTAAAAAATTGCAAAACGATTAATCAAAATAGTAATCATTGAGTAATCAGTTTATTTTCTGTGACACTTTAAACCATTATTCTCAGGAAAAGTGTAAGAACTGTGCTTGGTATTAAGGCTTTACATACTGTATATGCATAGTAAGGAAGAATATTTCTGACTGCCTAGATAGAAGTATGATGACATCTTGTATAATAGTCAGGTACTCCTTGTCAGTTTATTATGGTGTCTGCAAGGTCACGAACATGCATGGGGTGCTACCATTTTGAATTGTATCCATAATTACCACCATAGTATGAAGCCATACTCTGTTCTTCTGGACAGGCATACTATGCAAAGTTGTTGTCCGTCAAGAATGTAAAATTAATGTATTTTCATCAGTTATCAAAACTTTATTTTAATAAAATGTAACCAGTAAAAACCTGCTTTTTTTTGTTTAGATTTAAAATAAAGCAACTGAAATAAGAAAAATATTACAGATTATCATCATGTTAACGTGACCCCTTAAAGCGGACCTTCTAAATTTATTTTTTGTCTTAAAAAAAAACAACACACCTTCTGTCCCATTTAGAGCAGGCTACGTCCCCCGGATGATGGTCGGGTGATGTAGCCAGAAGACGGAGGAAGATGGTGGGACCCAACGTTTCCTCTGCACCGGGACGAAGAAGAATTACAGGAGGGCAAGGGACATTAAAGAGAGAAGCTCCATAGGGATTGAGAGTTCTGTTAAGGTAAAGGTGAGTTTTTTTTAGTTTAGTTCCACTAAGGTAACGTAGTCATTAGAAGCACATTGGATAAACCATTACCATCACTTTGCCTATTTGCTTAACAACTGTTGAAATAAGATATCCACCATACAGTGGATTGATTTCAACGAGTCGGCTGACTCATGGACTCGTGCTGGTGGAAGGAGCAGTAAAGTAAAACCTTTGTGTAGTGCTGCAAAGCAGATAAGACAATGTATGTATGTAACAAGCATGTATGGCTGCCCCTGTGTACTTTTATCATTATAAAGAAATGTTTTAAAGAAAAGCGTAACTCTAGGCTTGCCTTCCATCTATAATGTTTATTAAAATCTGTAGCATGACAAATGAAGCTGTCTCACTTCCTGGCTGGAGGATGCCCAGCATTATCTAACTCTTTCCTGGTCTTCCTTGGCCTGCCCTTTTATTTCTTGGAGCACAGGTATTTCTATTATGGAGGCTTAATATCACATGTGGGCATTACTACAGCTTCTGTTTTCTAGAAACTATAAACAGCATTCTCACACAGTTGATAAGAAGATATGAACATTTTAGCTTTAAAACATTTTTAAATGTTATTTACATCAAGTTCTTTTATATCTAAATCTATGTTTTTTAGCTGTAACATGTTAAATTTGTCAGCAGACACAATTGAATGATTTTGATTTTCTTTTATTGTAATTTCTCTGTGATTGTTATTGTAAATATTTTTGGTCAAACATAGTAGAGAAGTTAGATTAAACCAAGCCTGTGTTTGTTTGTTGTGTGTTGTTACACATAGTAAGCAGGGAGCTATGTGGGAATAGATATAATGGTATTTATAGAGAAGAGAAACATTTGGTATTACTTAGAGTCTATTATCTGCATTTCTATCAGAAGGCTAGAAATCATAATTTTATTCTCCCATTAGTGATTTCAATTTATTTTTACTTGTTTAAATTTATGACATATTTTTATAGTGGAATAGTTCTGTTTGTAAAAAATGTAAACAATAACAAGATACTCATCAACTATGAAACTTGAATAATGCCCCAAGGTTCTAGTAGAGCCTGGGCTCAGTCCCACCATACTATTACTTTCATTGCCCTCATTCCCCTGAAACATATTGGAAATTTTTCATTCTTCTTACTTTTGGCAGTATATTTAACCTGCCCACTCATAGGATGATCGCATGGGGGATATCAGTTTGGACACTGTCTAGGCTGTCAATAGAGCAACCCATGTATAATCTTTTGTAAGCTTCAAAATTATTTGACTCTCTGTCCATGTGTCAAATACATTATTAAAACATTTTGTTTTATTTGTGTGATAAACCAATAAACACTTTTTCAGATCTGACAATGCTGAAAGGGTAGAGTAGAGGATAAATTATTCTTCTAGCTCCACCTTGTACTTTTCAGTGGGAAATTTGGAGACAAACAGGTATGTCACCTGTAGATCTACTACAAGAGCCCGCAAGGGTTAGGTACATCGCTGCTGCACTGGAATGCAGTGGGTGAGCACTGGAACTCAACAATAGAAATGGTATAACAATAAAAATAGCTGGCTGGATCAATAGATACACTTGTGCATATTACTGTAAAAAAAAGTTCATAAGGATTACGCTGGTTAAAATTGAATAGGTAAACATATTTTAAACACTACAAAAAATGTTGTTCATTGTTGCTCTTGACTGCACACCCACAATCGTTAGTGGTTTACGCACCTGACAGCCATGACCTGTTAGCGCCACACTAATAAACTCAAACATCTTCAAGGGGTTCCTGTAAAAGACTGGATATTCCGCATGCTCCACACCTGGTGATGGAAATGGTCCCTGGATACTATGATCTAAACATTCATTGTAGATTGTTTATTTCTATTTTGTAGTCTAGAAAATTAAAGCAGGCCTACATTTCTATAGCTGTAACAAGTTTTTACCATTGCATATTTATTTTTTGCACAAAAAAAAAAAGAATGTATGTTCCTACAGGTGTAACCAGACAGAAAATTAGCTTTTTATGTGTGAATTCAAAACCTGACTCTGAAGTAATCTAAATCGTGTGCAAAAGTGATTGTGGAAGTTCATGTTTTTGGTACATGGACCTGACTTTGGTCATTTGAAATGTTTTGACACATTGTTAGGATAATCTAGTGCTTAGTCAACCTTATCACCTAAAATTTAATCTTTCTGCCTAGAAAGAAAAAGATAGACCTGATAAGAAGATATAAAAAGAACATGCCGCTCTTTTGCAGCTAGACAAATGTGAGAGTTCCCAAATTGTGCTGTACTCCGCCATAAACTTTCGCACTCAATAAAATAGTTCATAATTCTGATCTTTATTAGGAAGAGCCTATTTTATGTGTGTTCACATACATTTTACATGTTTTTAAGGCTAAATGAATAATTAATTTATGTACATTGTCTGATTTTACCAACATACTCTATCAAGGACTATTGATACTGACCTCTATTTTTTTTCTAGACTACTGGAACATATCTAATCCCAGAAGAGGATGTAATTTTCATTAAT
This sequence comes from Pyxicephalus adspersus, assembly GCF_032062135.1. NCBI lineage: Eukaryota > Metazoa > Chordata > Amphibia > Anura > Pyxicephalidae > Pyxicephalus > Pyxicephalus adspersus. The sequence goes on along the minus strand of NC_092861.1, from coordinate 85,938,559 downwards.
GTCCACACATACAGTATTCATCTTAAGGATATACAGTAAGCTGGACCCTCTCTTCCTTGATGTCTGTTTATCCCTGATCAAAGACTTGTGATGGATGTAAATAGTTGCCCTTGTAGAACAGCTGGCCAAGGGAACTGTTTGCAATTATAGCAGTCTGGATTTCATTCATCAGAAAGGATTTGCTGGAAGCGTTGGGGTACACATTTTCTTTTTTTCTATTTTTTTTTTCTTTTTCTTTGTCATTGGTTTAGTCATGTGAAGAGCTTCATATTTTTTACATTACTAAAACGTTTATGTGACATTGTCAGCCATAATTCACTATAATATGAATATTCATGTAGTTCAAAAAGTTTTAGATTTAGATTTTTTAGTTTTACATTTATAAAGGTACAAATAATATTTCATATCTTTCTATATACAAATAATATGTACATTATGCAGTCATTAACAACAACATCAAGTATAATAACCCAGCTGCCTTCTGCACATGTGCTGAGCTGTAAATGCAGTAACTCTTGTTATTATAGTCATTTATTGTGTTTAATTCTCGAACCTGCCTCCTTAGGAATCACCAGTTAGTGTTCCTCTAAAAATAGCAAAGCAATTAAATGTATTTCATCTCATACTTGGGATTTGTTTGCACAGTTGGTGAAATATGTAAGAATTACATTTCTTGGGTGAATTATAATTTGGGCACATCACCAGCAATTTATCTTTTCATCAGTCTGACTATATACTGTTCTAAAAAGTGCTAAGCTATTACAGCTACACTACTAGATGGAGCCATGGTATTTAAAGAAAATACAGTTTAGATGTATGTATTGCCAAAACATTTCTTCGTTGCTTTGGGTACAGTAGAGAACTTTTAGTTATTTGTTTCTCTTAACTTTCAGTACCAGAGACAATGCAGGAAGTGTCCACAATAAAAGAGTTAACTTTTATTTTAGGTAGGGGGCAGGTTCACACAAGGCACATGTACCAAACAGCTGGTGAAGATTATGCTGCCTGCAACATCATTCAGAATAACCCATTTGCCAGTGAGTCAGTGATGGCTGGAGGGCCATATCTTTGGAGGGTTATACAGACCTCTATGTTCTAGCTAATGGTACCCTGACTGCTGGTAGGCTCCTGGGATGAGGTCCTCAGACCCATTCTCAAATACTTGAGCTTGTACAGCGAGGCCTGAGTTACCCCTGGTGCAGGGCAATGCTCAGCCTCATGTGGTCAGAGGGTGTCACCAGTTCCTCAATGATGAAGAAATTGATGCCATTGACTTACCTCCACATTCCCCAGACCAATAGAGAACTCAAGAATATTACGTTCGGGACTATCCACAAGTGTTTATTAAACAGGAGTGTATTTTATTTCACAGAGGTGAATTTTGCGTTTTGATATCTGTTCCTGCTGTAATACAAAAGATTCCCACCTACTATTTTGTAAAGATAGTAATTGCTAGTAATAGCATCAGTGGAAGAATAGGGCATAGGGAATGCATCCTAGAAATTTGTTAAAGGTCCCTATTTAATGTACAGCGCTGCGTAATATGTTGGCGCTATAAAAATCCTGTTTATTAATAATAATAATAATAATAATAATAATAAAGGTTTTTAGAAAGTATCCCTTATCTTCAAAAAGCCTTATTTGTACTTAAGGACCAAGGATTTGCAGTAGTTGTTCCGTTGCAGTATGTGGTGGTAAATCAAATGTCTTTTGCTATTTCTTTCAGTTTCGTGGCCCTAACTGTCCACATAGGTTGAAGGAGCTGGGTCTGCATGCAATTGTTCTGTTGGGTGTCTTAACTTCTCCTGGTTGGTCCGAATTCCTTTAAAAAAAGGTCATCAGAAATCACTGTAACATTTACTTGACTGCTTAATGGAATTGTATTATCTGTTTCTGATTAACCCAGTTGTCATCTGCCCTGATCTTGTTGTTACTTCTGACCTCAAAACTACTTTGTTTTGGCTTGATATTAGGTTTATATTTCCCTTGACAACAACCACTAGCATTACTCATGACTATGCTCTTGTCTCTATCATTGGTACTTAAGACATTTAGCAGGCTTCACTCCTCCTTGAACCTTAACTACTCTTTGTGTTGAACTAATGCTACCATATGAGTTGTCTAATTCTGCTACTCCAAGCCTGTTTCCTGCTGTGTAATAGACACCTACAGTGGCAAGTCCTTAGTGTAACCAGGATAAGTGCATACAGAATCCAAAACATTGCTTCTGTAGGTGAAATACTCTGCAGCACTGGCCATAGCCTTTGAGCAGACAGATGATTCTAACCTCTCCTTGTAAAGTATGGAAAAACAAGGCAGTCTTATTAGCAGGACAACATGCCTGCATTATTTCATGAAATGTGCACAAGATTAAAGCAATACCAGGTTATTAGCATTGTAAATTAATGCCAGATTATTAGGATTGTAAATCTACTCCAGGTTACTAGGGTTGTGATCTATTGGCCAGAATATCAAAGCTTTTAACCTGTGACCAAGATCCTGATGTTTGGTGAGTCCTGGCACTAACTTTGTCTAAACAATTACTTTTTTATGTATGTCCCATTCGGTGATTATTATTGAATTTAAATCTTATATTGCCACATTTTATTAAAAAAATGATCAATACAATAATAAAAACAACTAAGATCAAAGTTCAAAAAGGTGTTGAAGGGGAATTCCAGCTATTCTTCCTCCCAGGTATTTTGAACATTTAAAAACAAAATAATTCATGTCCCACGAAACCCATGCTTTTTATCAGACTTATTCTTGGTATGATCCATGTCTTGACAGAAGAACTGTTATAGCTAATCTCTGGGCTCACTTACCCTCACCCCTACTTATGCTGGATTAAAAATACTTTTTAATTCCCACTTTTACCTAGATTTGTGGTCCCATGAATTCCTCATGTCTTCCCCTCTTCTTCTGTTTACAGGATGTGGGGTCCATGTCCCTGCTTCCTACTAGAAAAGGCTTCCTACTGATGACATATTAATGGGGTCAATTAGAAGATTGGATTACCAATATCCATACCTAGAAATGGTATCGAGGAGGTACCCAAATACCATGATATACAGTAAAACTTAAAGTAAAAGGAAAATGATGGATGAATCAAATTTTGCCCGGAGATAGGCTTCAAAGTCATGGGGCCTGATTTATGAAAGCTCTCCAAGGCTGGAGAGAATACACTTTCAGAAGTGAAGCTGGGTTATCCAGAAAACATGAAATGGATTTTTTTTAAAAATTTGCTATTTGCTAGCAAACGTTTTATATCCTGGACCAGATTTATTCCAGGTTTGCAGGATCACCCAGCTTCACTGATGAAAGTGTATTCTCTCCAGCCTTGGAGAGCTTTCATAAATCAGGGCCATAGGCTTTTGTACCTACATCTGCTTTAATGTGAAAGGCAGAATAGAATAGATACAAGCACAGAATTGCTTATTTGGTAATCTCTCATTATACTCTTGTGTCATCACTGTACTTTTGGTAATTCTACAGAGGGTGGAATGCAAATATCAGCGTACCCTCTGAACTGTTCTAAATTAAGATGTGAGCCCTAGGCAACCCATGACGAACTTGATACCTAACTTCTCCCAGTCTGTTCCATAATGCCCAACATGTACAGATCATGCAAGGGCATGGCACAAGATAGCAGCAGAGAAGGGATCTTTATTCCTAACCAAAGCTATATGTTGGGTGCCCATCATCATTCAATAAAACAAAATCAGTTTGTATATTTAGTCACAGGTCTACTATCAAAGACAATGGCTAAACTGTAAGGACAACTTTAATCGTGTGCTACAAATAAACCTCTTGTTGGCAATCCTCTCAATTTCAATGTGCTTCAAAGGAGATAACCACTAACAAGAGCTAAATTGTTTAGCTGTTTTATGGTATTATGGTGAGGTCACCCATGTAGTTTACCCCAAAGGAATAATATATACACATAGCATATGTTTTCAAAAAACTACTGTAAACTTGTATAATAAATGTCCATGGTCTTTGAAAGGGATTTAGATGTGTTCTAACTTTCAACAGCTTTGGAACATATTACATATACTAACGGGGAATTACACTGATTTGTCTCCTATAATGTTCTGTAAACAATAATCTAAATAACTCTAACATTAGTGAAGGATGTTAAATGTAACCATTTAGCAGAGTATTACAGTATAATTGGTGATCTGTACTAAGGCTGATTTAATGCATTAAAAATCACATAGTCATTTAACTTTAGTAAGTGTCGTATCCGCCTCTATCATGTATAATCAAACATACGGCTCAAACCTGTGGCTTTCACCAATAATTACAGCAAGTCGCAGCTTTGAATGCATTTGAAAATGTAGTATCGTAAGTAAAGAGATCCCTGATTGAAAATTACTACTTAACTGGGCCAGCTCTGTCGGGCTTAACCTTAAGCGTTTTACTCCTAGTCTCAGTGAGTGATTCATAGCAATGCTGCACAGATCATTATGAATCACTCCTCAGAATGGGAAGTAAACTGCTTCAGGATAAGCCTCACTTAAGAACTATTACTCATAACATAGTTTTCTTCAAGCTTTTTCTCACATATAAAAATCAGGAGGGGTTCAAACCTTAGCAAGTTAAATATATGAAATTTTTCCCCTTGACAAATACTGCTGGTATTAGAACAAGCTATTCTCCTAAAATGTACATATACTGTAAATACAGATGCATTCTCTCTATATAGGTATTCAGAAATTGTTTGATTTATTCTTTTAATTAAACCTTTAGGAGTAAAGAAGGCTTAGAAAACCTCTCCTATTTAAATGGTATACCTGCAATACCTTCCCACTCAACCATTTCAGAATAACTTGGGGTGGTGGGCAGTGGTGGCACCATGCAAAACCAAAAAAAAAAAAGTCAGCGCACCATGGTTCCAGTACTTTTTTTTAAGCTTAAACTGCCAATCTACCTCCTGTCCTAATGGGTCTGAAAGCCAGGAAGTAATTGGAAATCTTTACAATGGGAACACAGAATGCTTAGGGAATATGATTATCACAACTTTCTGATATTTATTGTTGTAGTCTACTGTCTAGCTATTGTCTTTCCTGCGCTTTTCTTGCCCTGATGTTATTTAAACCATTGGTACCACAATTTATTATTATTATTATTATTATTATTAATAAATAGGATCTATATAGCACCAACATATTACACAGCGCTGTACCACAATGTAATGGATATAATCAAAGTCAGACATTTTTACCAGACAAGTCAAGCAACTATGGCTGACCCCATAGATATAATGTAGAAAAAAGGCATAGACTTGAATAGGACGTGTTTTATCACAGAATAAGGGAAAATAAATACATTATTTAGGGAAATAAATTCTGCAATGTAATAAATATTATGCCCCACATCCAACATTGCTATATTCTTTGTTGTCTATTATGGCCAGTACAGAGCAAGATCAGGTTCTGTGTCATTAGAAGGATTTTACAAAGGCTGACGATTCAGGGCCTGACCTTGCTCTACACATGGCACCAGGACAATTACTTGTGTGTAACCCACCCAATATTTGGGGGCTGAAAGAAGCAAGTTTAATGGACACTTCAATCCAGAAGCCTCCTAATATAACTATGTCACATATTCCTGAAAGCTGCATGATTTATGTGGCATATAAGGCAATTAAAAGAGGTTCAAAAATGAATTAAGAGGTAAATAAAGTAACAGGAAAAAAGCATTTTAATATTGTGAATATGGGAATTTTACAACAGGAAAAGTTTACCTTTGCTTGAAAGTTTTTAAAAAAAAAAATACCCAAATAGTCCTTTAACTTGCCTAAATTGAAGAAAGAAGAGGGTTTATTTCAAAGAGATGATTAGGTGGGTGAGGAATGATCAGAAAGATGATTTTTGTATGCCCCAAGATGAGCTGTAATTGGAATTTAGAAATAGATTTTACATCCACACTTTGCATTAAACATTACCTAATGATTTGCCATGAAGGGCCCTTCTCAAGCACTAATAAGAGGTGACAACTCTAGTAATTTAACTTCTGGGTTGTCAGCCTGTCACCACCTTGTTTGAAACTAGCTGCTATGCAAACATACACGGCCTGCTGTTGTCACTTAGGCAGCTAATTTTGAGTAATCCATGTAAGTAGACAAAGCTACAGACAGGCAGTGCTGGGCTGCAAAGGAGCAGATGAGAATAGTATTTCCTGGTAAAACAAAATGTAATTTGGTAATGATACACATAGCTTTTGCAAATGTCTTCCTGTTGAGGTTTAGAACTACTTTGAAGTAAATCTTGTCTATGAGAAATGTAACAACCGCCATTGCTGACCTTAAAAATAGTAGTTGCCCAATTTTTGTTCAGATATTCTGGCTTATTCATTACTTTGTAGTCACTGTTTTGAAGCAAGTATGCAGACAGTTAACAGCCTGATCTAGGTTGGTGACAACCTCCTGAGCATTTGAAGAATAAAAGTTTTATATGGGCTGAAAAGACTTAGCCATGTGCAAATTTAAATATACAAAGACAAAAGCATGGTTTAATGTTGGTGAAGGGCCGATCCCTTTAGAGATTTTTACCATCTTCTTCCCTGGAATTTAATAAACTCGTGAATGCCTTTTCAGCAGCTTAAAACATTCTAGTGGACCAGATATTGTTGCAGCACTCTCATCTGGATGAGGTCAATGGAAAATTAAAAGACTTTCAAATGAAAGTACATATTGATCCAGCTGTGAAGCCAGTCATGTAACTATGCGCTAGAATTCCATTCTATGTAAGGTGAAATGTTTCCACAAAATAGAAAACCTAAAGTGGTTTCAATTAAAACCTTCACTGGGTATTTCCATTAGTCCAGTAGTTTACAGAAGTATACTTATGTTTATAAGTATATATATATATATATATACCTCCCGTGTCACTGTCTGTATTTGTCTGTCATTTGCAACCCCTATTTAATGTACAGCGCTGTGTAATATGTTGGTGCTAATAAATACTGTTTATTATTAATATTATTATTATTATTATTATTAATTCCACGTTTATTATTATTACCTTCCACGTTTTTATAATCTCTATCATGTTAGAATATTTACCCCAAAAATGCATAAAACTAGTTTGGTATTCCTATTGTTTTTTTTTTACCATTTTTTATATATCATTTTAAAATTTTCCTAAAAACTCAAATCTTGTTGGCGATAAACAATTTACTCCCTCTCTCTATTTACTGCTTTGAAGTAAAAATGTTTGCATGAGAGATAAATGTGGGAAAATATTGAAATGAAATGAATCCCTTTACCTTTCTTAGACTTCCCATAGACAAGCAGATATATTCTAAAGGATAATAGATGAAAAGACATCTTTCCACCCAAATGAATCCAGTGATGAAGCTTGTCTTAGTTTTGGGATGACAGATATTCGCCCCAATTGCATACTTTTCATCTTTTTATCTTTCCTATGAAGGAACAAAGTACTGGGGCCATTTATGGGTACATCTTCATTCAATGCAAGAAAGAATAAACACCTCCAGTTGCTGAAGGCATTTGCTAGTGGGGCTATAGATAGCTATAATCTGGCTATTTATGACCACCCTATGAAGCATACCAAACATCTGGACCACAGATCAACAAAAGAAGACTGCATATCCAAATTAAATAAGGGCAACCTCTAATTAGTACAGAAGTCAAATAGATGGCAAGAAGAACAAAGTGCAACTCACATGGTACCAAATCCCCAAAGTTCATGAATAATAATGTTCAAGACCCTAAAGCTATATTAGGAATATCAGTGAATGAACCCAAGTAGTGGAAAATAAACAAGCATTAAATGCTATATATTCTGGAAAAGGTATTGACCCTAACAATGTAGCAAGTGATCTGCATATATTTCCTATAACATTTCCCAGTTCAAATATTATTCTTGCTACTAGAGGAACAGAAACAGTTTCTTTTCATCAACCTAAAGAAAAATGTGACTTATCCAGATGTTTTGTCTGAAAAGGAAATAGCCATCTTAATGGTGTCAATAAAGTGATAACTCTTAAAGCCCAATTCTGAGCACCTTATAATTTAACACTTTTCAACCCCCTTAATATTTTTTACATCTGCCACTGATTTCCTTAGTTGCAAAGTCCTCTGTAAGTTGTGTTGAGCTGCTATGGTAAAACACTTCTCTCTGCCACATTGGAACAGTGCATATTAGTCACCAGTTCCAGTGTTGTGTCTCAGCTTCTTGCTGTGCTGGCCATTTACAAAGTAGAGAGCCTTAAATGATGCTGCATCAGGCATTGTTTTTTGTATTCTAAATTTAAATGGTATAAGAGTCGGTTTGTTTATCTCCCAAAACAGTGTTATGTGTAGTTATCCCTTACATTACATTTCCTACAGATGTTATTTAACCCAATGGACCTGATTTATTAAAACTCTCCAAGGCTGGGCAGGATATACTTTCATCAGTGGTCCAGGATTTAAAACATTTAATAGCTAATAGCAAATGAAAAGAAATCTATTCCTGGTATCAAATCTATTCCAATGTATCAAGTACCACTTAACCATATTGGCTTTCATATAGCAATGCAAAATATCACCATAAAAAAAAAATACCAAAATATATCTTGCTACAGAAATGATTCAATAGATACCTGGAATTCAGTACTCAAAAAGTGATCTTCAGTGATGTCAGCAGCTTCATCCATGCTGTATAGTGCAAGCGCCCGTTGAAAAAATATTTTTATGGAAAAGTGGCCCACTATTCCGTCATTAGGGGGTTTGAGTCTTCAGAACCCCCAATAAATTCAGTTTCCTTTTTTTATTTTTTAATATCCTTCATTAGTGCACTACAGCCATCACTATTTAAAAACAAGAATATGCTGCAGCCAGGTGCTTGTATAGATCATAATCTCTTACAGTATGCCTAGGCTGCCAAATAGAAGATGTGTTGCATTTAAAAATGTACCTGTTTTTTGTTTGTTTGTTTTTTTAATACTTTTTAATGTGTTTTTTCTGAAAATTTGTACAAACAAGAATACAAATAAAATACAAAAAATAAACAATAATTTTGAACATTTAAAACTCTGTGCACATAGGTATACTCTCTATATGCAATGACATCATTTTCTTCATATTAGGAATGTATGACTGTTTGCAAAACACCTGAGTGCTGTACCTGTTTTTTAATGTATGTGTAATGAAGTAGTACAGGTGGACATTGCATTTTATATAATTGTCTTACATCCTTTTTGGCAACTAAAGTTCCAGGTTGAATGGTTTCATAAAAAATCCAACTTCTCCTAGGGTAGAGGGCAAATTACATCCTGGAAGTGGCAATTTATGACCACGTTTTTATAACATAACTGTCAGGTAGGCAGCACAATGACCAGTGAAGGAAATTAATGGATTGTCAGATTATTGTCCCCCAAGATGAATAGTTATGCTTGTCTCGGGTGAAATACTGACCTGTATAGCATAATGCAGAATACCTCTGTTTACTCCTCATGAAAAGAGCGCAGTGGGGTTCCATTTGCTTGTTCATTCATCTGACACTGGTAACGATCACAAAAGATCTGACTTCCATTGGACGTCTCTATAGGGCTCCTGTACCTGCTCCTTTTTCCGGTCATTTGTTATGTAATAACCCTCTGTATGTATTTCTGTAACAATTACAACACAAGTATATCACTTGGACATCTCAGAATCACGGTCTGTTCCACTCACTCACTCTATATAAAACATAGGCCTGGATACTCTTTAGGGAGGTAAGAAGTGCACTCCCGTCCCCAGGCACCCCTCAGCTTTAGGGGCTAGTTGAGGGCAGTGAGCTGGATCCTTGCCTAGGGGCCCCCACATGACCTTCTCTGTTGGGTGGTTTCAGTGTCTACTCAAACTGAAATATTATTTTGAACAGATTGACTCATGAAGCCTACATGTTGCTTATTTTTGCAGAAACCTTCTATATATTACTATTAGTATGCAATAATTATTATGATGACATAGGAACTGAATACAGGGTATATACCCACATTGTGTTTGCTTTTCTCAGGTTTGTTATAGTCTGAAGACCCTTATTTGAACTCTTCTTTTAACGCCTGTTACTCTATTCATAATAAACAGGGGTTAGCGCCTAATTCAAGTTGTTCCCAAAAAGACAGACAACCTCCCCCACATACAATATGTGGAATTCTATTCACAGCCATGTGTCTGCTGCTTGTGTCTTACAGCTCATCTTCATCTACAACTATAGTGCTGGAAATCACTGTTAGGTAAGGTGGTAGGAAATTAAAAAAAAAAAAAACACAGAAAATATCCAAGATATTCCTGCTTCCAAGAAAAGATATTGCTATCAAATATTTACACATGTATTGCAACAGTGGTAACTTTTTTGCATATTATATAAAAGTTTTCTGATTTACATATAAGATTATATATACAGTATTATATATAAATTTGTTATTTCTTTCCTCATTATGACCATGACAAAAATAAAAGCTTTAAATAATGTTTTTATTATATTAGTACTGTAAAGACAAAATATTGCATGCATGTAATATCTTATTTAATAATAAGATATTACATGCATGCAATATTGATTAGTCAAAATGAAACTTATTTAAAGATACAGAGCTGGATGCCCCGGATTTATTAAATCTCTCCAGGTCTGGAAAGCATACACTTTCATCAGTGAAGCTGGGTGGTCCAGCAAACCTAGAATGGATTTCTTTAAAGTAATTTTCTATTGGTTAGCAAATGTTTTTAATCCCAGACCAGATCCATTCAAGGTTTGCTGGATCACCCAGCTTCACTGGTAAAAGTTCTCTCTAGCAATGGGGAGCTTTAAGAAATCAGGCCCAGTGATTAAACTCTGATTAAAATGGCTCTGTACTGAGATTTGGTGAGAGACAGTTGTGTCTGAGAAGGTGCTTGCTCTGCTGTGTTTCCCCTTAGCTAACCCATAGTGCTTTAGAAGTTCTTTTTACATATGAAAACATTTTTTATAAAGATTTGTTTAATATGTTTTTCACACAGTATAATGGTGATTAGGACTTTCTAAACTATATACCAGGAGCTTGGCTTAAGCTCCATATTTTTAGTGTCCATTGGCTTCCAAAATATATATACAACAAATATGCCAAAAGAAACAACAGGTCAAACATATGACATATGCTGTCAGAGCATAATGGTAATTAACACATGCACATTGATTTACCAATTGAAACCTATTTAGAAGCAAAGGGTATGCAAACATGCTGTAGTCACAGCGGTCATATCTGCATGCTCTCATACCCCCTGCACTGCATGCAGCTGTGGATTTGGTTCTTGCTACACAATCAGTGTATTATTGTACAAGCATGAAATCAGGCCCAATCCAACTGTAAGTGGAACAATTTACATATACGTAGTACAACTATGTATTAGGCTGTTTGGCACTTTAATAGACATAATGGATCTATAAAAGCTTAGTCAAAGCAAATGGTAATGTAATCCATATTCAGATTGCAAAATGTTGTGTCACTCATAAAGTACACTGTGTATTATAAAATATACAACAGATGTAATACATATTTACCTATTCATTCCCTGTCTTCCCAAATCCATTCATATACTGCAAATTCATTATTAGAACTTAGGTGTATTTTTTACACCTGTCTAGCAACATTTTATTTAAACTGTCATTTAAAATGTGAACTTTTTAATTGTTGGTACTCTAGTATTTAAACTATGAGGCTAAATATTTTGGCACAAAAAAAACTCCTGTTGGATTTCACAGACATCAGTAGGGTATAAATCAGCAATACCAAATCACATTATCTCTGTTTTGCCATAACTTATTAGCAAGCCCAGGTCATGAGGTCTCTGGCTACTAATCATCACTGCAGAGACTCTGTTGGTTTTAATCAGAAGTCAGATAAAAGAGTCAAAAGTGCTGCCCCTACTTTCCTGGTGGATTACAAAACTATACATCCAAACAAGGTTTTTATTACTTTTAACATATATTAATAGGAACTGTTAACTACAAACACATGACACATAAATGGAGCATTATTCATCCAGTATAAGCACTCTACCTGTTTTCCTCCTTACTTGGGCATTATGTTTTGAATATTTGTGTGATTTATTTGCAGTAGCTAGTACTAAAGGATGAGTGCTTGCTTAATTTTAAAGGGCTTTTAATGTTTTATTTTTAATATACATATAGTCATTAAATCATGTATAATATAATCAGCTTAAAATTACAATTAAAATAATATATTTATTATTATAAATATTAAAAAATAAAAATAAAATAATATTTTACCAATATGTGCTAAATCTTATTACTTTGTTACTTTTTACTTTTTTTGTAGAATACGTACATGGTTAGCTATAATTGCACCCTGTAGTGCAGATGGGTCACTGTAATTTAGAAAGCTAGAATAAAATGCATTAATACAAAAGGCCTAATTAAAAAATAATATTGCTAAGAGTTTAATATCATATCAAAAGATGTGTCTATTGTAAATAAATAATTATTCTTTACAAAGTTCGCCAAACCTGTCAAAAAGTGGGTTCACATCCTGTTACCGCCACAATGGCACATCTTCCAACAAGACTCACTCCAGTAAGTACTAATATTATTTTTTTATATATTATTATTGTTAATAATAATAATAAACAGAATTTATATAGTGCCAACATAATACATAGCGCTGTACATTAAATAGGGGTTGCAAATGACAGACAGATACAGACAGTGACACAGGAGAGGACCCTGCCCCGAAGAGCTTACAATCTAAGAGGTGGGGAAGTAGCATACAATACGAGGGGGATATGGAATGGTGGGAAGTAGTGAGGGTTTGAGAGACAAAAGAAGATGGAAGCGAATTTGAAAAGACGGGTTTTGAGTGCTCTTTTAAATGAGAAGAATGGAACTCCAGATCATCTTTTTGTCTTTCTAATTACTTTTGCTGTACTTTGTCAGTTTTGCTTAGTTTATATCTCGGTAAGGCAGAAAAATGATTAGTGAAGAATTTTGGAGTATTGGAGGATCTGCAATGGAACATTGAAACAGAGTGAAAAGAAGGTAGGCGGTGGATGAGCTTGAATTCTATAGAGAGAATAGCAAAACTCTGCATTCTGATCAGATTACATTTTATCTTTAGATCTTATCATGGAAATTGTGTTATAGGCTAGACATACATGTTTTTGTTTCTTTTCCATATCCCTCTATTACGTCTTAACATTTTTCTGACACTCACTGCCAGATAAAACTAAGGAGTATATTTATAAAGCGGTGCATCTGACATTCACCAAACATTTACTGCAGGTTAATCTTCCAGGGACATGTGTTTGAAATGACTGTGATTGACTCACTACCGGGAATTGTTCACATTCACTTCTTTATAAACTGTCCCATTAATAAAGAAGAACATGTCACATTTCATTATATTGTTATTTTGTGAAATGATGTCCTTTATGTTCAGCATTGATTTTTTAGTCTTTTTAAAATGCATTTGCTATACGATGGCCTCATTGTTTTGACAACATGAGTATTTGGGAATCTGATACAGAGCATGACCTTTTCCCATTAAAGTAAACTAAGAATTCTCTCAACAAGTAGTGGACATTTATCTCCAGGAAGAATAAGGTGATACTGAAAGAATTCTGCTGGCCTTGTGCAAGAGGCTCCTCATGAATCTCCATTTCCCACGCTGTAAAATCAGCATTTTGTAGGGGCGGCTTAGCAGCCTGCTTGAAATGTTGTGACTTCTTTATCCGCACCTTGTCACAGCTTCACTGAATGACAGCTCAGGCTGTGAATAGTCAGTTATCTCTACAAAAATGCTGTGTCAACATGTTCCTAGATTTCAGATTTGGCCAGACTTACAGAAAGGTGATCTGACCTAGCAAAATGTCTCATTTCATAGAAACATCTCCAATATTTAGTCTGCAGCTGGCACTTGTTTTTTTGTCATTGCAAGTCAATATGTGCATCTAGCCAAGTCACATAACATTATTGCAGTTTCAGGAAAATATCAACTGTAAAAACTTTTTATATTCCCTCCATCGATATAACTAATTTCTTTTTAAAAGATTTTGATTAGGTTTTCATTAGACATAAAACTATGGCAAAATAACTAATTTCAAAAATGGATTACCAGCTGGAATTTCTTGACTTATTCAGGATTTTATATTATTAATATATTATTATATAAAGCCCACAACATCACAGGTTGTCCTTGATGGACATTGGATGATGGTTGGCTGTGCAATAATAATAATAATAATATTATAGAACCCTGCTCAGAAAGGCTTACAATCTAATTGGTTTCAGTCTTGTTTGCCTGATTCTCTATAAAAAGTTCTATCAACCCAGTGTGCACATTTATGCTATGGAGAGGATCAGCCTAACAGCAGCAATCATTCTAACAGGAACAAAGCTATTCCCACATATAATAGGCTGATCTGTTCATCATGGCATGATTATCAGTGGTGGAAGCAGAATAAATGCATGTCTCCCAATGACAACTATTGATCAAAAGCTGTGCAAGAACAAAAAAACAAATTATACCGAGGACTAGTTTTGTTAATTTGCAAGAATGCCTTAACTTAGACTTTTATCAAATCCATTTGGGTAAAATTGTGTTTCCTGACTGCAGTCTCTCATTACATGATTCTGGGGTATATAACCTCCCCTCCATGTTCCAGTGTATGTGGATGAGGTCCTGCATTTTCACCAGCTAGGTAGTAGGCTGTAGTAGGTGATAATGGAAAAATAAAGTGAAACATCTAGGTAGCCTGTGTCTTAAAACTATGTTTCATTTCAAAATGTTCTTTCTTGACTAAGGTTGACATTTAATGTACTTGCTTTTCTGTGCAAGGAACTTGTCTATAAACAGCATTCTGACACCAAAATATGCTGTGTATTCAGCGCTATATACTTATGCGGTAAAGACTTATGGGAATATATACATATACAATGTTCACATACTCCTTGCCCAGACTTTAGATTATAATTAGTTTACTGACTACAGTGGTGTGTTGGATATAACATTGTTTTCATTTATTTTTTTCATATTTACCAATAGTACACAATATGCTTCCTCTACCAAGTAAACTGGTTTCTATTACATTGCTATTATTTGTCTGCAGAACATAACACAGTCCAGCAGAATGCCAGAGCTGGAGAAATTTGGGGATAGAAGATACTTTTTCTTCTTTAGCAAGACATGTAAACACGTCTGGTCGGGTGCACTGAAATGCCTGTCTGGAATTTTTCAAAAATGCAATAGTGAAGTCATTTACATTCATTTAAACCAAAGAGGATTAAAAATCCTTTCTAAAAGTAGAAAAACTCTGCACCATTTTCCAGCCTCTGCTTCACCAATGAGCAGCCACTGATAGGAATCTTTGTTCTGCTGGCCAGCCAACACCAATGACCCCGCTGATTCACTGCTGAGCTATAAGCATCAACAATTTCTGTATTCTTAACCTGCAGCAAATGAGTCAAATCCTTACTAATCTCTGCAGTTGTAGGCACTGTGGTGTAGTTCAACCTCATCATTTACAACAGAGGCAATAAAGCCCCTTTCTTCTTAATCTTATCCATCTTCTCCTTCCAGAGCACATGCTTACATTAGAGTTTAGGAAGCTAAAAGACTGCTTAGGAAATATTAGTATGGGAGAGCAGGGAGGGTTATGTTGTTGCATGATTCTCCAAGGAAGTCCATCAACTTTACAACAAAGCTTTTGATTTTCTAATTTACTTTTGATTTTTTTTTTTACTGTCTCTGTAACAATTGTTAACTTTCATAGCATGGTCTTACCTCCAAAATAGCAATATGAATCAGTCACCTTCATCTATCTGCACTGAGTTTGACTTGAGTTTGCAAAGCTGTAAATGTTATCAAAAACGTATGGGGAAAGGGAACAACAAACTGCAACATGGCTTAACTCAACAATACTTCTCTTTAGTATCACAAAAAAGTATTTGCACATTACAACCTTATAGACCTCTATGTGACTTTCTCTGCTTGCTTTAGGCCCCATCGAAGTCTTGTGGTCTGTACTGAGCAGGTATGTATACTGAGGGGATTTAAACACAGGAACCACCACCAATTGGATCTATCATATCATGCATATCTAAATCCAATGCAATGTACTATAAACTGTAGCCTACTGTCACTAGATGACTGCATTGATTTTTTAGACTTATTTAACTTTTATTGTAATCTGGTGATTCTGCCACACATGCACTTTGTTTGTTAAGGTGACGATTTTTAATCTTTTTTCTTTATAAATAACCAGCATTGTCACTATAGGATGGTTGGCGTTTGGGATTGTGGAATATCTGATTCAGGTTACTGAATGATAACATGATTCTATGGTTATACATTATTGTATTGTAACTTTATTTGATGTTTCATTTTGATTGTTTCCATATGAAAAGAAAACATTTTCTTTACCTTGTATACTTTTATTTTATCAATATGGCGGCCGGTATGGGAGTATTTCTTTCTTCACTGTCTGATTACCGGTTTGAGGTTGCCAGCAAACACTTCATCTTGCCAGTGAACACAGCAGTTACAGAAACGACTGGAAATTTGAAACATAGGCCTAATAACTGACTTTTGTTTTCAAATTAAATACATTGTAGCAGAAAATAAATCTGCCATTAAAAAAATATAACCGACTTTAAATTGATTCAGTTCTCATATTATGTGCAATGCTAATAAAAAGGTACCAAAACACCAAATAAAATACAAAGCCTTTATTACATAAACATCCCAAAGTGCATGTTGTGGCTTTATAAACCCTATCCTCAGTATTTCTTATAAATATATTATTCTTATTGCACAGGTCTGCACTTCATTGATCAGCCAAGGGAAGGGACACAGAAATAATGATCCACTAAATGAAATGTCCTGAGAATATTTGAGGTCTGCTCACACAGGAAATATCATCAGTCCTCGCAGAGGTTCATTATCAAATGTACAGTTTACTTTACTTATATGTTTCAGCCAATTGCATACAGCATACCTAAATATTCACATTGATTGATAGAAATGTATTTGCCATATATCACATAATGTGGCTAGGCAACTTAATAATCCAGTATTTCTCAAACTTTTTAGTAAGGGAGGACTCATTAAAAAACCTTTCAGGTCTTGAGGAGCCCCTGTGTAATTGCTATACCTACAACATACATTAGTGTGGTGGCCCATATGAAAATGATTCTTACATTGTTGGCCAGTGGAAAGAATGTCACTATTACAGATAGCCCAAAAGATCATTGGTGTCAGTTAAACTGACCTAAAAGAAACAAATTGCTCATTTCTCAAGGAACCTCTAGCAACCTCAGCAGAAGCACCGATTGAGAAACACTGTTCTGATCAAGTATGATACCCAAAAAATCATAATAGACTTCTAAAACCTTGGGATAATGATACATGATGATACATAATGCATTCTTAACCTCATTATCATATCATCTCTATGAGAAAAAATAAAGCAGAAAGTGTATGTGTTTTCTATTCTGTGCACAAACCTACAAATGGAGCAAAGCATGCGCATTCCTTAACTCACTAGAAAAATGATGGAATCCAAACACGTATACTTTTATTTTCAAATACCTTGTTACATAGGAATAGAGGTTTTAAAATTTCAAGCATCTATACATATAGACGGCAGTAACCAATTAAACTCTGATAGCAGTAGAAAGAATAGGAAGCAGTGGCAATAGCTTTAGATAGTAACAGAGTGGGATGAAGAAGATGGTCCATTGAGGCCACATTTAAACTATAGGCTGCCATTGGAACTCCTGAGTTTGTACAAAATCTGTTCCTTGTGTCATGAGCTGTGTACACATTATTGTTAGAATGCACTTCAGTGCTACTTTATAGACAAAGCTTCTTTTTAACTGTACAGACCTTTAGGCAGGTAAATAGAGAGAACTGAGCCTTTTCGATTCCTCTCAACATACCTTCATCAACCTGTCAATGGCTGTGCTTGGTGCTGCCTTCGCTACCCCTGCTGTCCCAGGCACCAGCCATTATGGCAAACACAGCCTTGGTGTACACCATAGATTTTGGTTCAATCATTTCTTGGTCACTCTACTGAGAACACATATGGTAGAGTGCTGTTCCTCTAAATGAGGTGTGCGGTCTCTCTTCTGAAAAGTCACTTTACATACAAGAATGTTTGAATTTACAGGAGAGAAAAGCTTGTAAAAGTATGGCATGCTGACATCAGGATGCATCTTCATTCCATCCGTGCCCTGTAGTCGATACCACTGGTGGAAGTGAGATTTGCAGCACATGTATGCCATATATGTATATGTATTTTAATAACTACATTTTGTAGCACTGGCCTGACAAATGTACTAATTTCTATCCTCAAATGATAGACCCCAGAGATTTGTAAAAGAGCTCTCCACTTATCAGCTGTGTTCCACATTGTAAACATGAGTTCCCTTTTGGGCCTGGCTTAACAGATTTCCAGGTGGTTCCTGCTTGTAAAAAAAAAAAGACTCAGACTGTGGGCGGCCCATTTTAACAGCCCGCAGCTGCTATAAAACTCTTTTTATTAAACTAAAACCTCTCCTCACTTGTTTGATAATTTATATACACTAAACAAAAGTACCTTAGGTTACTACGACTGTATAACACATTAGCACAGACGTTATAACGTTTATACACGGTATTACCTAACAATCAAAAGAAATCTTCAGAAATACATCACCACTGACTTTAATATATTTTCCAAAAAGGAGAAAGAATGAACTTTGCAGAAAATATAAACAATTCGTCCTGAGCGGTGACCAAAACAGATTTCCTCTAAATTGCTATAGAATTAAAATTGATGGGGTTAGCCAGGTACGTCTGTGCTGTGTTCAGAAAAACAACAAAATTTGCTAAGCAGTACTCTAACGGAAGGAAGGATTAAGCTGTGCAGCAGTAAGGCATTTCCCCTTCTTAGCAATATGAGAAAGATGCATTCAGTTTTTAGACTTGACTTGAGATATACCAAGATACAGATCATGATCTGAGCAGAATTGTTGCCACGCAATTTCCTTGACCTGCAGTTTATTGGGCTTTGGTTTGGGGCCATCCAAAAAGTAATGAGCCAGGCATGTAAAGTGTTTAGCATATAATAACAACCAGTATATCAATTAGAGCTCCTTCACTGACAAGTGGTCAATGGTTTAAATATAAATTGTTCACATTTGTCACTCCTTCTAAGGCTGCGTACACACCTTGGATTTTTGTCGTTGAAAAGGATCTTTCCTGATCGTTTCTAACGACAAATGACTGAAAGCTGAATGAAAAAGTGCTGTATATACAGCATTGTTTTGTTCTATAGAGAGGGGAGAGAAGAGAACAAGCGAGTGGCACCCGCTGCTCTCTCCTCTCTTTAATTCCATTGCAGTCGTTCGTGGATCCGCCAGGACAGATCCACGAACAACGTTGGACGGCCGCTGTACACGTCAGAAGAGACGAGCCCTGCGGCTCATATCAGCCGGGAATGTGCACATAGCCTTACACTAGGAAACAGAATCCAGTGTCTACAGGAAAATGTATTATTTTCATTATGTAACTTGTACAACACAGTTATATTTTACAAATAAAATCTTTACTGATGACAAGGGAAGTGAAAGCATCTGTTAGAATCAATGAGTAAATCTGCAGAGGTACATTGCTCTGATAACTTCAAATAAATTTGGGATTTACTGAGAGCTTTTCAACATATCTAACAAATGATTTCGTTTTCTACCCAAGATTATCAACCACTATAAATAAAATATCAACATATGTGTATATATCCAACATGACATTGCTATAACCACAAATTCAGAAAAGATTTTTTTACACTAAAAACATGTTCATATATCAAATAAGATTTGGTTACATGAACTAATGAAACTACTAAAAAACTAAGGTTTTTTTTTTTTTAATTATGTGTCAATGCTTACAAAATACTGAATACAAAGGCTTTTATTTTTAAATAAAAAGTGTGAGTTCTGATCTGAACAGCCATTGATTGTCTGTTCTCCCATGCAAGTTGCAATTTGAAAATTATAGATTACAGATTGGTATTCAGAGCTGAAAGTTAATCTGGCAACATGAATTGCAAAATAACTATAAATTAAATTAGATTTATCAACTACTTCGATGTGTTAGGATATTCCTGACTGTATATAAATATTATAGATTGCTTAGATAGACTGCCCACTATCTAAAACACTAGATTTAGAATTTTGTAGATATTGGTAAGTATACAGATTGTACTGAAGTTATCAAATTAGAATGTATCTGGCAAACTAAAACCACAAGAATCAAACACACATCTGAATTTCACATACAGGAACTGCCTTACTTGTAAGAATATTTATAGTTAGGTCCACATACTCTTGTTATCTAGACAAACGTCCTATACAGAAACCAGTACTCCTCCAGGAGTATTGGATAATAAGGAACCTCCATCAGATGATGTGGTTGGTTCCCCGACCTACCCCTCTGTAAAAAGTTGATTAACATCATTGACCATGTACTAGAGCCAAGTTAGCTGAGCTTGCTTTACCTTCCTTTCCTTAGTTACAGCAGGGTACAACGGTAAAAGATGTTCCTTTTATTACTGCTCCTCCAGGATTAAAAAAGACCAACCCCTTCCATGAAACAAATTTAGGGATAACAACCACTCCTTTTAAACTATAAGTGCCTATGGGGTGCTTTGGTTTTTTGGTGTAAGGTGAAATCCAGTATTTCAGAGGTTTAGAAATCACCTTTATTCAGGGCAAATAGGTATATACATATATGTTGAAGCTATTATGGAGCGACAATTGTAATAATTTTCTCTAAGATTTTATTAGTTTCTCACACCAGGTTTGTGGGCATTCATTTATGTATACCTTAAGGTCCCATTTATGCATAACTTAAGGAATTTGACTGGGTCATTGTAACACTAATTCTTTTCTTTATCAGATATTGTGATCTTGGGAATATTGTCCTGTTGCATGACTTCATTGTTTTAAGCTTTATTTATCACATAGATCGCCTCCAGAATACTTTGGTATACAGAGGTCTTCATAGTTCACTCAATGACTGCAAGGTACCTGGGTCCCCCGAGGCTACAGATCAAACCTGACACATCACCCCTCCCGCACTGTGCAAGACCAAGTGTTGCAATGTAGTCTTTGGCCAAACACCTCCATTTCCTCCACAAGATATTGTGCCAGAACTCATGTGGTTTCTTCAGATTTCGCAGCTTTGCACACCTAAGCCAGGCTGGCTTAGAAACAAGAGCCAAAATATGCCATACACGTTTAGTCTTTAAATGTGTATTCTCATAAAAAAATACTATGCCAAGTGAGGCCTGTAGAGTCTGAGATGAAGTTGTTGGGATGTTTGAAATTGCTCTGATCATTGCATGTTCAGATCTTGGGGTAAATTTGCTGGGACGTCCACCTCTGAGAAGATTGACAACTGCCTTGAATGTATTTCAAATGTGAATAATCTTTCCTACTATAGAATGTTGGACTTTGGAAAAGGTATTCAAGACTTTCCTAAACTGATAAGCAGTGACAATGTCTTCTCTTTTAAAGAAGAAGATAAGGTTAAAGAAAAGAGGTTTGCGGCTCACGGAAATGCTAAATGAACTTGTTTGTATATTTGTAGAAAACTTATTCATACACAATACAAGTACAGATTCAACATTTGTACAAAAACGCCTGTTACAATACACACAGGGTTCAGGTATATTTTACATATACATAGACGCAATATTCATATAAGGCAAATTAAGGATAACGATATCCAACGCGTTTCACCACAAAGGGCTTCCTCAGGGATTATGGCACGGGTGTAGCAATCTAAACACATATATTCATGAGCCATATAAGAATATATGTGTTTTGACCGCTACACCCGTACAATAATCTATCCCTAAGGAAGCCCTTTGTGGTGAAACGCGTCAGATATCGTACGACAATATGCGGTTATCCTTAATTTGCCTTATATTGCGTCAATGTATGTATATGTAAAATATACCTAAACCCTGCGAGTATTGTAACAGGCATTTTTGTACAAATGTTGAATCTGTACTTGTATTGTGTATGAAAAAGTTTTCTACAAATATATAAACAAGTTCATTAAGCATTTCCATGAGCAGCAAACCTCTTTTCTAACCTTATCTTCTTCTTTATTGTATAACCTACTAGAGGTGGCTTCAACCATATCACATGAAGGCCATAACAGGAGAGAACACATAACAAAAACCTTTCCCTCCCTCTTCTCTTTTAAACATTGCTTCTACATTTTGACTTTGCCTTTGTAAAAAAAAAAAAATTATGACAGTGTGATCGATCATGTGTTTTTGTTCACCTGAGATTGTATTGACCTAATTATTGGACCTTTACAAGGACTAGATGATTTTATATTGCGTCTTGATATGGAAAACCTTAGTATTAAAGAGGGGGTGTAGGTTCTTTTTCTCATGACTTTAAAAGGGCTGTGGTACTATAAAAAAAATAAATATATATATATATAAAAATAAATATATATATATATATATATATATATATATATATATAAATATAAATAGTGGGCCCTAAGAACGTATATTTCAATCTTGTGGTTATGTTTTTTTTGGAGTTAATCTTTAAGTCATTTACTAATACTGTGTGATTTTATCATTGCAAAATCTCCGGAATACTGCATTGGGTGAAATGTGGGCAATATAAGTGAATACCTTATTTATTTTTAACAATTATTTTAGGAATAATTGTGTTTTTAATTATTTTCATGCATTAAAAATGATCCTTCTATAGGTCCTTTTTATGCTTTATGGCTTTGATTGATTACTGTAACATTACAGGCATGCCATTACAAGGGAATGCTTATTTGCAACTGGTCAAATAAGGACATTATATTTTTTTCAGACTGAACCTTTGATCATGGATGTCAAAGTAAATTTTTGGCAGGTCATTTCTATAGAGCAATAGAAACAATGTGTCAGGTTCATGGTGAGTTTTCCTGTCGAATGTTTAGGTTAAACAGAGTGAACTGAAGCTCAAAAGATAACAGATGATGAATACAATATGACATGATCTAAAGATTTCAGATTTATTGACATTGTTTCTAGCAATACTTTAAACACGGAAGTGA
Organism: Pyxicephalus adspersus; assembly: GCF_032062135.1. Taxonomy (NCBI): domain Eukaryota; kingdom Metazoa; phylum Chordata; class Amphibia; order Anura; family Pyxicephalidae; genus Pyxicephalus; species Pyxicephalus adspersus. Next base: position 85,915,453 of record NC_092861.1, on the reverse strand, counting down.
ACAGCAGATTAGAACCATTTGATGCACCTAGCCTGCACTCATCATATGATTTATTTTTTGTACATTACATTTATCAGGCTTTGTGCCAGGGTAAAAACAGAATTAGCCCTTTTGTTAGGATAGTAAATGGCTGGTAAAGAACCTTAAAATGGGATGAAGATGATCTCCACCCTAACCGATTATAAGAATGCAAGTTCCGCAGTTGTTATGCTCCTGATGATGCTTTTTTCCTGATCCTTATAACTGCTATAACAGTTATAATAAATGCCATAACACATTTAAGATTATTGTTAACTGGTATCCATAAAGGGTCAACATATTATGCAATGTTGTACAATGATCAATTAGCCAATGATGCTATCCCAGAAACTTAGCACACCTGTGCAAAGATCAAAAAATCCACTTCATTTATCTAATTGTTACGTAATAATCAGTACAAGATCAGTGCATTCAGTGTTATCATGCTTTTGGCTGTGGCTGTGTTGCACTACTACTGCTCATGTGATTATCAGAAGACTGTGATTCTGGAATAAACATATGCACACACTGGCTTAAAGTCTTCATGGACTCTGATTCTCAGCCAACCAGAATACAAGGATGTTAGTATTGATGGGGGTTTAGATAGCAGGGTACCCAGATATATTTTGTCATGCAAAATATTTGTGCCTAAATTCAGTAAGCTGTTGTTACAATCATGAGAAAATGAAAGTACAGCTGCTTTCAGTTCTAAGATTTTGAAAAAATAGGGAAAAAAAAATCTGATTCTTAGCAGGTCTTAAAACTTGGTAAATACAATCTAATGAAAATGAACAGCAACACATATACATAATAATGTCATTATTTAATACAAAAAAAGTCAAAGCAGTATGTGAAAGGTACATCGCTATTACTTCCATAGGAATTAATAGTGTAAGTAGCAACCAGATTCTGCTAAAAAAAAATTAACACGATTAATTTTCCCCCACCTCCTAGATTGTAAGCTCTTCAGGTCAGGGTCCTCTCCTCCTGTGTCACTGTCTTTATTGGTCTGTCATTTGCAACCCCTATTTAATGTACAGCTCTGAGTAATATGTTGGCGCTATAAAAAAAATTCTGATTATTATTATTAATATTAATAATAATAAATATTATAATAATAATTGATCATCAGTAAATATGACCACTGCTACAAAAAGAAGTTGAGGGGAGATGATTGGTAAAAATTCATAGCTCAGCATTTTTGGAAAAACAAGCACAGAATTATCAGCACAAACACCTCATTTTACCTGTAAAACATATTGGTGATGATTTTGGCCTGGCGAGCTGACCATGAACTCCTCTGTAAACAAAGATATTTTAGCATCAAATGTAAGGCCATCTGTCCAACAGCTAAAGCTTGGTTGATATTGGGTTATGCAATAGACCAATGATCCCCCACAGTCTGGACCTCAACCCAGTTCCAATATATAAAACAGAGATGCAAATACAATATTCTGCACATTTTTTGTTTTGATGCATGGAATGCATTTGGTAGAAATAGAATGAATTTTCATTTTCAGATGTGCTTAAAATACAGTGGTTCAAGATGAACTATGAAATAATAGTCATTGTTAGGAGTTTACCCTAAAAATGTTTTAAAAAAACAATCACAGTGTTCATAGTGTAATAACCCAGTACATGTGTTGATAACTAGTGACATGAGCAACAAGCTGTGCATGGTTTTCAATAGGTCATTTGACTCATAAACTTGTATTGTGGGAAGGAGGAGTAAAAAAAAAAAAAAAATCAATATGTAAAACTGGAAAGCAGGAAGTCTAGCAGGGCAATACAAGGTGTGTGCGGCTTTCACTAGTCATTATTTATAATTACAAATTATACAGAAAACCAAGGTTTTTAAAACTGTAAGGAAACTGAGAAAATAATTTGCATCACACAGATCTATTTTACATGTTTATTTAAAAAAAAAAAATAATTTAAAAGACGACATTATTTACAACTAGTTCTGCAATCAAAATGCAAGGAAAAGCTTCCATGAATGATTTAAATTAAGTCTGCCTAGGGGGAAGCTACTATTCTAACAATTTTAATAATGCTTGCAATTCTTTGGAAGTGAAGTTTAACCTATTTAGTACGTTGAGGTACATCACTGCACTGCAACAAGTACATGGCTGCCTAGGGTATAAGATAAAGGCAGTTTACATTTGACACTTTGAATGCAGGTATTTCGATTTGTGAGATTCCCTTTAAGAAAACACTGAAAAATGTGAAACATTTAAAAAAAAAAAAAAAAATCATATTTTCCTGGTATTGATCTGTATTTATTTTTATGGCACATATGACCTTAAACAGAGGCATTATCTCAGTCACTACATAGGTTAAACGGTCACTTTGCTTGAGTGATTTCACATTTGATTTCTCATCTCCTTCCAATTTATACAATTTAAACACCAGATATATCGTGCTTCCAGAGTGCACAGAGTGGTTGACTAATACTGGAGTCATCAGTTCACTCCAGTCCCATACTTCATGTCCTTTTCACCTACTGTGTGCTGGACTAATGTAACAAGAAACAACGCCTTGCTGACCACAAAACTAGCTATTAGTGATTCATCTTTATGGTTAGCTGCCCCAGTGTAACAAGGTAAAATCAGCAAAGTATTACCTCTGAAGGAAAATAGAGGAACGCAAAAGTCTAAACACAGCTTCAGTTTCAAAGAAAGTGTGTCAGAGTCAACGCAAGTGGAATCCAACACCTTGTTATGGCTCCAGAAAAAAAAGAAAAATAGTAATGAATGAAAGAAAAAAAAACAACATAAACTCAGTTGTCTTCAGAGAGAGACAGATTTTAGGAATGTAAAAACAAATGAAAAGGAACAGATGAGCTTCAGATGTGGACAGACTCAACTGAACACCACAGCCTTCCAAAGCCTTAGTCAGTCCTTTGGGCTTAACATAACTTGCCTGGGTCAGACCAATAACAAACCACAAAGGGCCTTTGCATGCAACACTATTGTAGGAAGACAAAGCAAGATTGTGTGTGTTTAATGTGTATCAATTACAAACAATAACAAATGAAAGCAATCTCCCTAATGAGGGACACTTCATCACCCTTACATGTTGAGAACAAATTCCAGAGGTCTGAGACTGAAAAGCAAACAGTACAACTTCCTTCTGTGAAAGACAGACGTAGCAGCCAGTGAGCTCCAGCTCTGTGGCCACTTAGCAGTGCTAATTCCCATTAAAAAGACCATAAATACACAGCACAGGTTTATATACAATAAAACAGGCAAATGTAAACCAGAAACCTCACAGCTCTCAAAACCACCATGAAATGTTGTTTTTTGCTGTTACTTTAACCATTTGGTAAGCCCTTAGTAAGAGAGTGGGTGCAGGATATTTTGGGTTCAAAGACAGGTGACAGTATCTATGTTACAATACATCTTAAGTCTTGATGTTCCATTTATTCAGAAGCCTCATATTCAATAGAACTCTATACATATAAATGACTTGTATCAGACCAGATTCTTTAAAAGTTATGATGGTGAAGTGGATGAAAACATCAAGTTACAAATCTCACCTAGACATTAACATTTGGGCCGATCTGCAGACTTTTGTTTGCTTCACACATTCACATACCAGCCTATGCTAATAGAAAACCTGCTTTAAGCAGGTCAAATGCACCTCAATAAATTCTGCACAATCTCAAGTGTGGTTCAAGCTGATGCCATCCATGCAGATGTCCAAAGTCTAACGAGCATTAAGTAAACACATTCAGTGTGTGAATTACACATACCTGTCATTTTCTTTACATTAAAAAACCACTGTATGTTAGATTTCTGTCAACTGCTCAACAATTCTCCTCTTTTTGTAGAACAATCATAAAATGTTTACACTGTAACACTGTAGACAGTAAAAGTTCTTCACAAAGCCAGTACTGTGAAGTCATTGGCTAAATCACATTACTAAGCCACCCTATATTTAAAATTAGAAGAATATTGGTTGTTTTTCTATGGTTTGGTGGCTTTATGTTGAGTTGATCTGCACCCTGCTGAATTCTCTCCTGTTCTGGCTTTTTCTTCTCTTGCAATTCTTTTTGTTAAGCCGCTAAAATACTTTTCACGGAAGGAGTTGTGGCCCTGGTATGGTAAATACTGTTCATCCATGAGATGAGCATGCTGATCTTGTTTCTGCATGAGAAAAAAAAATATGCATATGTAAATGTGCATATAACATATAAGACAAAACAAAATGCAATATTTTTCATATGTAGGGCACATGGTATATCATTGCATTTTATGAGATGTAACTGAAAGACTTTTAACCTAAATCATCTGCCCACACATATTGTTTAAATTTTTTTTTTGTATATAGATTAAATAAACTCTTAAGTACTCTAGAACTACTAACTTCCACTACTTTATCTTAGGCAGTTTTACCAGTTATGTGCAGGACTTGATTTTACTAGCAATCAGGCTAATTACCACCTAAACCATTGAAGCTAGAGCTGGCATTAGTGATTATGAATATATTTGAAGTTGAACATCAGGCTAAACAAACATTGTCTACATAAAAAAAGGCATGTGTATTATTATTTATATCTTGCAGTACTTTGTGTGTTTTGCTTTTAGATCTGTAAAGTAATTAACCATACATCCTTTTGCCCCAAAGCAGACATGAAGACTGATCACTGCTGTTGTCTCCTTATGCAGGCTGTGGTAGGTGTACCTGATCTGCTCTCTGCAAAGGCTGTGTGTAGATTATTTTATATATTTAGGTAGCATAGCCTTGTGGCACACACAAAGAGACTTGTTGTGGCTATTGGTGAATATATGTAAATGAAAGCTTTTGTTTCTGGACCTGAGCCTTAATGTGGGCAGACAGACGGCTAAAAGCTTCCACAGACAGTAGCTCATGTGTATCTGAAAGTGGCATAAAAATATTTCTGTTACAGGAAGCACTACACAGCATGGCAACAGGGTGTAAATAATTACACCTAGCAGTTAGGGCTATACTGCAGTAATTATCTTGTAGTTGGGAAACTTGGATCTCTTTCCTATGGCATTTAACAAAAAAAAGAAAAGGACAGGAGTTACAAAACTGTTGAGGGTCATGAGCCTGCCAACTGACATGGGCAAACAGAAAATGATAATTATTGGATTTAAAATGGAATTGTTGTAACTCAGTTGGCACCTACACAGCTGTTCATAATCTGTCCAATGTGACATTACCATGGATAGCACAATATAATTAAAAGGTAAGACCTTGAGTGACCAGCTTTGCGCATATATGGGAAGCCTTAGTATACCTGTCAATTATGGACAATAATACCCTAGACACAGAGTGCACTTCACTCAAAACAGGAGCTGCATAGTCCTGAAATACATGCAACATAGGAGAGTATCAATACAGCAGCAAATGTGATTGTTAATTTATAAACAAGGCTGCAATCATGTTTTACCTAAACCACAGTATATTTTAATTTTAAGGGGAACCTAAAATATCTGTTTTTTTATTTATTTTGATTTTATTACACTATAATTGTGTGGTGATTCTATAGTGTGCACAAAGGTTCTCTATGTGTCGGGGCTCTGGAAAAAGATAATAATCTGTCTTGTAGTGGGAAAATAAGTACCAGGTGTGAGGAGACAGGAACCACTTCAGCTAACAATCTAAAGCAGACAGGAATATACACAAATCTCTTGTTTAAAGTTGGTATAATTGGGAGCAAACAGATGAGAAATGGTCCAAAGTAAACTGTTGTTTTCAAGTTTTTTTTTTCTTTTTTTAAAGATAATGAAGGGCCATGAAACTTTTAGAACCTTATAGACCTAATTCCCTGTTTAGTGGAATTAGGAGAAAGTTGGAAACAAAGTATTGAATAACAGTTTTATCCTGCAGTTAAATCAACAACTATGAAATTAGAGAGTGTGAGGGAGGAACACTGTTGGAAGCCAATTCTAAAGCGTGTCTAAAGATTTGGATCTTGACAAAAGACAGACAAAGGAAGTTTCTACACTAAAGTAAATGGTTTCCAAACAATCTGGTGCTAACGAATGTTTAAACCTACTGCTGTTAAAGTAGTGCAGTCAATTAATAGTGGGGTCACACAAATCTCACTTTGCGCAAAGCATTAATAAAGGGTTAATGCCATCCACTGGACTCCGGGGAAAGCAGGAAGGCTTTTAGTTGATGGGTAGAATCAGTTTCTTTTCCATGCAATGACCCAAAAGTTAGGTAAGATTTCCATCTCATCAGTCCAGTTCCATCTCATCAGTCTTGTGTCCATGCCAACATCATCCAGTGCAACATATTAATATTTATCTGAAGCGGATTGGAGTTACTAAAGGCAAGAGTGGTCTAGAGATTCTTGAAGAGAAATCTTTCTTCCTAGAGAATGGGCTGAGTTTTCCAAACTAGATATAGTGTCACTGCAGAAGTCTAGTTTGTACTAATATTTAGGCATTTTCTGGTGGACTCCCATGTAAAAAAAAAAGGAAAGGACTTCTTTGCGTGTGTCTCCAGAGAAGCGAATCTTGATTTTTGAAACAAAAGCCTCTGACAATGTCTATGGCCTGCTTCAACTTTTTCATATACTTAGGTCACTCACCTGTCCTTCCTTTCTTTCTTTTGGCACTTGATATCCAGAAAGCTTTTGATAACATGTTGTAGCCACGTATCTATGATCTCCTAGAGGGATGGAACTTCGGTCCACATTTTCAGTGCTGGGTTGATGTGCTTTATACAGAGAGTGTTTCTGCATTATTTGAGCTCTCATTCTGACCTTTTTGGCAGGGATGTCTACTCTTACCTCTGCTGTTCGCCCTATCTATTGAACTATTGCCCCAAACTATACGCAAAGCAATCCAAAATTTAAGAGTCTACAGCAGTGTTTCTTGACCTCTTCAACATGGGGGGACTCTGTGAAATAATTTGCAGGTATTCAGGCTATAGCCACATCTCACAGTATATTAGTGTGGTGGTCAGTAGGAAGAATTCCTCCTACATTGCTGGCTGGGGATGAATGCCACACTTACAGATTGGAAGAAAAAAAAAAATAAAAAAAATCACCGGGGTTCAAAACTGACCTGAGAGTCACACATTGCTCCTTTTTAAGAAGCCCCTATCAACCTCTGGAGGTACCCTGGTTGAAATACACTGCTCTAGTGTTAGCTGGGTACCATCTTATTTGGCTTATTCGCTGATGACTCTCGATTTGTTTGGTCATCTCCCACACCTTTTTATTAACCCAAATAATAGGCCCTTGCTGTATCTAAATATTGCAGGATATAAATATTAAATTACCAACAACCTTAGTTTCTCATCCCAAGGAATATTTTCCTTTCCGATGAGAGCTCTTTAGGATGATGTATTTGGGGTCTTTATTACTTCTTACGACGCACTTTTTGAAGCTAGTTATCCCTTTATAATTTAGCAAGCACGATTGCTTTTTGAATCCTGGAAAAAAGTACCAGATTTCCTAGTTGGGACATATAGCTGCATTTAAAATCTTTGCTCCCCAAGCTATTATATCCTTTTTGCCTCTTCCCGACTTTGGTTACCCCGAATCTTGCAAAGACTGTTTGGAATTTATATGGGGAAGCAAAAAGCCATGTATACCTAAGGCTACTCTCTTCCACCTTAAAATTAAGAAAGGACTTTCAGTTCCTTAAATTCATGTGGTCATACAGTTAGTGTCATGTGGTCATACAGTTAGCCTAATTGTCGGTATATGACGGCACCACTGTTACCCCTTTATGGGTCACAACAGAAGCTTTGAAGAGTTCTACTCTTCTAGTTGATGGGGTGCTTTGGGTGCTACTCCTCACCTGAAAAAGCATATACAATGTTTTTTACACAGCGCACACGGTCGGCAAGGTCTATAACATGTTAAGCTTCCAGGGCCCAAGATCATTTGATTACCTGAACACGCATAAAATCCCAGTGCAACCTGCAGATATAACAGGGTGTCCCAAAGAGCCAGAATTTGTTGTCCATTGCCCCTTTTGAATATCTCTGTGATCGCTATCCAATAACAAGGGATATATATATCTCCTGTACAATCATGTGATTTTTAGTACTTTTCCCAAACTTCCTTCTTACATGTCCCAAATAACCCTTGACTGACACTTGGTCACAGATGGTGGTCTACTACTAAATACTAATCTAACGTAAATGCCATAAGAATTAACTACAACCTATTGATGCGGTGATACTTGGTACCAGACAGCCTTCATAAATTTGTTCCCTCGGTTTCAGGGTTGATAGGAATTTTTACAGTGGCTAAAAAAGTTTTGGCTAGGACATGGAAAACCCACAGTCACCCAAGTAAAGAGTAAAATGATGGTACCTGATGAACGAAAAGTAGTCTGATTCAGTAAAATTTAAAAAAAAATAGTAAAATTTGGGAACCCCAAGGTCTGACACTGCATGTTAGAACATAAACTCAGCTCTTTCTCTTTTTTATAGGTTTTCAGAAGCACAGTCCAGAGACACTTTGATTTTTTGATTTTTGACTTTTTTTTTTTACCTATACATTCATCAATACGTCTTGCTGGAACATTTTACACTTACCACTTTGGACTTAACATAGCTTTGGATTTTAGTTACATTTTTACACTTGTGTAATACTAGGATTACTAATTTGAATAAAGGTTGCATGAAATTTTTAATTGGGAGAAAAAGGTTCCAATAAGTAGCTTAAGAGTGAGACAGTGTGGAAAAGAATGGAGCAGATAATGATAAAAGATAATCGGGCAGTGGTAGGGGCATTGATGACAAAGAGAATGGCTGGAAATGTAGAAAAGCAGGGATTTAGTGAAATGACCTAAAGCACACTATACACCAGAGATTCACACATGTGTAAGGTAAAAGAGGTGAAAGGCAAAAACCTGCACATAAATCCTTTGCCTGCCTGTAAATTGATTGCATTATCTAGGTAACCTTGGCCCTAAATTATTTATGAGTAAATATATAAGCAAGGTTCTGCTTTAAGATGATGGGAAAATTAGGATGCTTCACACTATGTAAAAGCATATACAGGGTGTAATACATCTCACAAATGGTAGGAAAAGAAAAAAAGATCAAACTTTGACAGTGTGTACTGAAAAAAGTCTATAGATATATCAAATCTCTGTGTGAGCTTTTGAATAAAAGTGCTCGTGCAGAAAAATTAAAAGGAAATCATTCATCGCTCCAAGTGCCCCTTAGGAAAGCGTGCAATGTAACATTCTGGTGTCAATGTGCAAAGTATCTGCAAACCATCTGCTCTGTGAATTAGAAGCACCTGTCTGTTTGCCTGCCAAGAAGCAGTAAGTCATTTGTCTTAGAGTTTCAGTCAGGTGCTGTAATCCAAACTCTAAAACCACAAATAGATGCTTGGATAAACAACTACATTGGGGGGAAAAACCTAATGGAAAATATTGGATCGTGAGGCAGACTTGCATGTAGTTAGTGCTCAATGGGTTAATGAGAAATAAACTACCGAATGTTCTGATTCTAAAAAGATGCTTCATTTAAAACCTGCTTGTAGATTACAAACAAAAACCAGAAAGAAAACAAACATGTGCCAAGGGTTTAAAGTGGGGGAAAAACAGAGCAAACTTTTTGTTTGTGCCAAAGTCAACACTGTTGATCTGAGGAGTAACAAGCACAATTTGTTATGTTAATGCTAGGGCTGTTTATCATTCTTGCTCTTGTTTTATCCAAGCACTGCCTGAGATTTAGTCGCTTGTTGTGCACATCACAGATACTTATGACCTTGTAGTGGCTTCCCTCACGCTGTGATGTTTTGACAAATCAAGTATAAACCACAGATGGTTAGAGCCATGCATTATGAACATGTTTAAGACACTTCCTGGAAATGCAACCATTTAAGACAAACAGAAGGAGAAAAATCAGTATAGTCTCCGCCTCTTACCCATTAGGAGGACCTAGCTATAGGGATATTTTGAGTATTGAGTAAGTTTAACACTTGCAAGTTTTTTTTTGGAGGTTTCTCCAAGTTTCTTTTAGGTCAATGTATTTTTTTTTTGTTCCAAGGCAATAATCTTTTTCTTGGAATCAAAGGCTGTCAGTAAGGACAGTCATGTTAAACCTGGTTTCTGCACTGAAGCTCCTGTTCCTGGCTGGTGTACTTATTGTATGCAGATCAACTTCATGCTGTCTCCCATCTTGTAAGCTGCCACAAAGTTATAATGTTACAACAGCCCCAGTGGATGACCACCAGGGGAAACCTTTGGAAGATAAAGCAGGTTTTGAAATGAATAAAAATTAATTCCATGCTTGCGTGAATTTTAAGTTTAGATAATTGATAGTACATACCCCTGAAGATTAAAGGGTATTTCTATGCAGAAACAATTACAACACTTTAGTGCTATTCATTATGCTTTCATACAGAAAGGGCCTATTACTGTTTTCATCCTACAGCACAACATGCTTATTTACGCCTAAATACAGCTGAGGGTGTAGCCTGGGGCCCATATAAAAGATATACTTTCAAAAATATAAAGTATTTCACATGGGGTGTTGGTAATATTTAAGCCCATGTACAATCTCAACAACTGACATGCAGAATATAGTAATGTGGCAGAATCTCTAGCCTGTGTTAACCTTATTTTGAGATACTTCTGGGGCCATTCCAAATTCACAGACAGGTGCAGCTGACTTGCTTTATGCAGGCTTTGCATGCCTATTAACTTGTATGGCAATGCAAAACCTGCTTGACACTAACAAAAGCCCATCGACATGGATCCACAGAAACACAGAGGCTTGTGAGGACTGGAGCTGGGGATCCCTGTTTTAGTTTCATCTACATGATAGTTTTCCTTGAATAAGCCAGAAAGCTGTTGCAAACATGTAGGATAGAAAAGCAATAAGTCATAATGCAATAAAAAAAACAATATCAGAAAATTGCAAACAAATCATATCTGCACTCTGTTCACTGGCAAAAATACAGGCTTATAAAAAAAAGAAAGTAATAAAATGTAATATATCTGTCCATATAGGAAAAGCAAAATGGTGATGCTAAATGGTGCACAGTATGGTGTAAAATAAATAGAAAAGTGAAACAACTTCCAATATGCGGTCTGACAGATGCTGACATAGGTAAAAACATATCCCCTTCTCTGGCTGCTGATGAGTCTCAGCACTCTTACCTCAAACTCCTTCACCTTTTCCATTGTTATCAGGCGGCGAGACGTGTGGCTGGAAAGCATCTGTTCACAGTTGCTAATAAGTTTCAGGCATGGGTGCCGGGGTACAGCTTCTTCTGTATATCTACAAGAAATAAAGCAGAACAGGGAATTCAGGCAATGAACCACAAGGAATTAGCCTTTCAAGAGCATTTCAGAGGCCGTTCACACTAAAACTCTGTTGTATTTTACATACCATTAGGATGATTTACTAAACCAAGCTCATGTTGTGAAAAAGACTAATGAATTCACATACTACCCCAAACCTAGCTAAAGTAACTGCAACAAATGGGAATTGCACATTAATGTGGTGACTTTATTTATGGCCAGTGCTCAGTGAACAACTTATATACCCAGTTACATAAATGTATATTCAGATGAAAGTTCTGCATATATTGGCAAGCGGTGAAAACATTGTAATTCTTGTACCCTCATACAGTGAACATTGTAATTATATTAGATTAAAACATATTGCAGCCTGTTATGTGAAGAAAAAATGGATAAACATCTGTCAGTTGATCAGTCTACTGTACTTACAACCTAAACTGAACTAATAGTACTTAGAATAGAACGTTTCAAATGATGATGACAAATAATCTGTAAATCTGTGTTTATAGATCAAATGTCTGAATCTCAGACATTTTATCTTTGGTGTCCATGGGTGAACTTTGATTATGTGACAGCAATGATAAAATAAGATTTTATTTGAGACAAGCAATAGAGTGTAGGAGCAATTTGTGTTCCTTTTATCTGGAACACAAATTCACACACAATGTACTTGTCAATAAAAACAATAATGTATTGTATTAATAGTGTTATTCAACCTTGGTATTTACTTTATACACTGTAGTGAGATAATGACACTTCATATTAATAATACAGATCTGTTATAAATTAAAATAGAACTATTGCCTCACATTAAAATGTGCTTTATGATCCTACCCTTGAAATCCACTCAAAGCATGTTCCTGTGATAGGGCAAACATAATAATGAGTTCAAAAAAATGGTAAAGCGCTTCCTCTGTAGGCTGCAGTGTCAGAGAGGGAGTGTGAAAGAGACACGAATGATATAGGATTTGACTTGTCAGAAAAGTTAAAGCGCAGTTTGCATTTACTTTACGAGGCTTGGCTATCACATACTAACTGAATTTAGGACAGTTTGTTTGAAGGGTCAGAATAAAAACCCTAGAATGTAAAAGGATAAGGATGAAACCCTCACAAATCTGCCCCAATAAAGCTCAAACCTACCCAACTTACTGATGATAATAAAATTTATTAGGTTTTTGTATAAAAAGCTGGGTCTACTACTGCCTTTTTCTACCCTCACACACACCAAGAAGTGCTTTTCAAGAGAATTTCCAAACAAGGTATACATTTTCAGGGTGCTTACATTTCAGAATGTTCTGTATTTCACATTGCAAATATTAACTTTTTCAAGTTCTACTTAAATGAAATACTTTTTGTTTTATTTGTTGTATTTTTTTTTTAAAAAAACAAAGATTATTTATTTATATCCAGAATATATTGTTATTAGGGCTGATTTAGTTCCCAAACCAGTCGACTTTCCACTTTGAAAACCTTTAGCCTTTAGGGCATAAAAAGGTGAAAAAGAAGAAAGTTTCATGGATTCATCAGAGAAGAATTTTCCTCTTTTCGTTTTCCACAAAAAAATGACCTCAGCTTAAATAGATGTATTCATTCATTTAGAGCCTAAATAAAACAAATACTTTGAGATGGCAGTCGCAGGCTTAGGGGAACTATTAGGCTTTTATAATTAATTTTTCATTTCGAGCCTAGGAATTTCTGTTTCTGAGAAGTGTAAAATATGTCCAAATCAGCCATGTTTGTGTCCTTTCCTCGCTGTGTCATAATACTGTCTGCTCTCTGGATTTGCTTGGTGCACGTTCTCAGCATCCCATATCCAGACTGATTTCTAAGTCTCAGCAATAAACCAGAACAAGCACCTAATCCCTTTATCCAAAACTTGTCAAACAATATTAACTTCTAAAAGCTGTTGAAAATGAGTGCTTGGTTTCAAAATATGGCAGCTTGTCACAGGGTGAAGTTCATGGAAAATAATGAAACTATTGCCAGGTTTAAAATTAAAGGAACATGTATACGTTTAATTAATCTATGTTCCGTAAATGTCACTATGTACTGAGAAGATTATGCTCTTGTTGTCTGTGCTCCAGGTAGATGAGTTTTTTAAAGGAGAGTTAGTGGTTCTCTGGAGCTACTGAATTGCAAGGTGTTTGGCACAGCACTATATGTAATGTGAGGCCATTTACAATTGCTTTCAGCACCAACTATGGAGATCCCTGTGTGATGACAAGGACTCTACAATTAAATAAATATGTACAAAAAACAACTAAATCCCTGCTTAAGTTCTTATGGAGCTACAGCTATGTATAACATTGAAAATATAAACTACCTAATAAAAAGTAGGTAAAGTACAGCTTCGAATATGGTCTAATAAGCAAGCCAGTTCCAAAATAAATTTTGCATGTTTTCTGTTTACAGACTTTGAGGAATACAACTATTCAAAATATGTCTAAACAAAAAAACAATTCTTGGAACCTTCAATCACCATTTTATTAACAAGCATCCTTTTACACCTATACTTGAATGTTTTATTATGTTTCTAATTAATTATGATTTAACAGTGGTTAAGCGAGTACTACATCTCTTACCTATATGTTTTTAGAGTACAAATAAAAAGTTTGGTATGATATACAAGCCGAATACAGCAAATAAAAAATGTCATCTTTATTATCTTTTCTGACGGAGCCAAATCCTCATTTTGTGTTTCACATGCTCCCCCCCCCCCAGAAACCACAGCTCACATTGGAGGAGTTTTTTTTTTTTACCAAAATCAGTGATGTTAGTCCAGAATGCAGTGGGCAGGACTAAGTGTGGCCAGGTGCTAACTGACATGCTTCAGGCTTGTGGATCAGCAGTGATAATGCCAATAGCCTAATCCCAGCAACCTTTTTTTAATCTATTGTAACGCAAGTGGACAACCTACAGGAGTGACCACACTGCTCTGAAAGGAGGAGCAGTGCAGCATCATTGCACACCATCACAGAAAGCTGCATTATGTAGATTTTAATGGTAGGCATTTGTGGGACTTTGCAAGAAGAATAAGATAAAAAATGCAGACATAACTGTAAATAGGCATGCAACATACACATAGGCTACTAAATGAGCAGGCATATCTGATGCTCAAGCTGTTAACATAATGCCTCCTAATATGAGCCTAAAGCCAATGAAAAGTTGAAACCTTGTCATCATATGGGCTTCCAGGTCCTTAAGACAAAATTCTACAAGTGAGGGCAAATTCTCTTCTCTAAGACTTCTGTCCCTTAGAAGAACATCCTGTTCTTGTGACAGCTGTAAAATTTGGATTTTCCCTTCTCTTTTTGACCTTGTGTCAGTGGTGAGCAGAGACATAGGGTGAGTACAGATATCCTTTGCCTCACACCTAAAGTGAAGAATTTATTAAGCCATTTCCATCTGGAATGTGCTATTTAACAGATATAATGTACCACGACTTGCTGCATCTCCGGCTCCAACCCACTGATATGAAGCATGATATGAATGATGTGTCAGGTTGTGCCAGATGTTAAATACCATTTAAAGTTTTTCACTACAGGTAAGGGCAATAAACATGTAATATTTTTGTGCAGAGCATTTCAACATTGCAAGGTGTGGTGGCGCATAATTTAATAAAAAGAATCCAAAAAAAAAAAAAAAAAAACACTGTGTGCATTGTAGATCACATTTAAAAAGTTCAGCATGGTATGTGTGCATGGATGGGCTTTGGTGTAAATGAGCCTTTATTAGCTGAAATACCAGTTTGGGCCTTTAAACAGAACATATGATTTGCATTTTTATACCTTTTGTAAAATATATATGGTTAGTAACCAAAGCTGTACAGCAAAGCCAGCTATATCTGGGAAGTCCATGGCAATGCACTGACAAACCTCTGTTAAACTGCACAAGGGTTACTAACAAAAGAATGTTAAAAATTCAGACACAACAATGATGTCAATGTGAGATTAAACAAATAATCTTTGTAGTTTGATGTTATCTTTCAGACAGAGATGATTATCACTTTTCGCTAAAACACAGCCTGTCTTTTCACCTATGGTGCACATATTAAGGTTTGCTTGGTGAAAGTCATATTAAGGAGCTCAGCTTAAAAGATAACAAAAATGTAGCAGGTGCATTGGTTATGGTTTAAAAGCTAATGTACCAATCATTATCCACCAAAAAGTAAGAATTCCAATATTTATTGGTCTTCAGTAGTTAATTATCCTCCAATAATAAATCCATCTTAGATTCAGATGGTTTTAGAAAATTGCTTGTACTGCCTGCTCCAGGGCACTGAAGTTACAAAAATAATTTTGTTGTAAAAAAAAAAGTAACTTAAATAAGTTACCAAACAATTGGCAAAAAATGCACTGTTTGCATACTGGAACTTACAACATAAAATAATATTTCTCCTAATAGTAAAATAACTATATGTATTTTAATTAGTATTTGAAAATTTTTCATAGCACAGAAAATTTGCATTAAGGCTTTGCTATCTTATGAAGGACACTGCAATAAAAAATATAAAGTACCTCTGCCTAATATCTTTAATGAATGCAAAAAAAATACTTACTCTGGACGGTACACAGGTAACCAATAGACTAATCTTCCTCCTACAACTAGAAATTCAGCTGCAAAGTTTAATAGGTCCAAAAAGATATCGCTCAGATGATAATTTAATTGAACAGGAACATGGCTTTCAGGGCTGAAAGACAAAACCAGTGTTGTATAGTACTTCCGTATAACACTAACATTCACAAACAGGTTTGCATGGCAAGTGAGAAAAAAACTTTCATTTATTGTTTAAACAATTTTACATCTTATAAGTACATGATCTTGAAGTCAGTTAGTTGCATTTAAAGTTGAACTAAACCCTATACATATTATAATAATATACAAATAATTTTTTCAAACTAAAAATACAAGGGTGGCAGGCATAAGGCTAGAGTTCTGCTTTAATATGACTTCATGCTCTGTGTACAATGCACAGAATGACAGCTCCATGAATTTCTAATAAAAACAATCAAGATACTTCAAAACCCCTATTATAAAACATTTTTCTAAAAGTATATTTTGGATAAAAAGAAAGTTTTCTTTGTGTTCCCTGTAAAAAGTATTTCTCAACTAAGTAATTGCAAAACACCAAATTCTTCAGTGTATAAGTACAGAATGAAAGTGGTTGCATTAGCAGATACTAGCTTTGGATAGAAGGACCTGCACTGTGATTTATCACACTAGCTTTTGTTGGTTACTATTGCACGTTTACCCAATTTTGCTTGATAATCTCTTATTTATTGGGACTGAATGGTCTGCTTTTACTGAGTAATCTGCTTTTAAACAGCGCCTGGGTCCCCGTCACCCCGTTGCATGCATCTGCAGTTAGATTGGATGCACCATGCAGAATTTCTGCATGGAGCATCGCATCTAACTGCAGATGCGATCACCAATAGTAAATTCCGGGGGTGATGCCAGCAGCGATTTTCCGCTGGCATCACCCCCGGAATCTACTGCAGCTACTCGCATCACCCGGAGATCAGCCTGGGATGGAGTGATGGATTCTGGGGGCGGGAAACTTAAAAGCAGATCACTATGTAATCTGCTTTTAAATTTTTTTACAGTAAAATACACCCAAAACACACAATAAAAGTATCAAAATACATTGTAGTGCACCAAGCATCATTGCCCAGTGCCCTGATTTACATTTTGCCCACTATTAGCCCTGACCTTGATCTGACCTTTTGATGACTTATAAATCACTTCCTTTATGTATCATTTCATTACTTTGTCTTTGACCTTGATTGTTCCTGACTGTTTGCTGGAGACCGCATGGCATCCAAACGACATCTTGCTGGCGCAAGCGCTGTTTTGGAGGAATTTGAAAGCAGCTATAGCGATCTGGAGTCCCTTGTGGAATCGAGCAATAGTGATTCACCAGGAAATTTGTCATCCGACAGCGAAAGTCAACTGAGCGACGATTCTGAACCTGAGGTCAGTGCTGTGCGCACATGGTGTCCTATTGACCTTGATGTGGACCAGGCAGCACCGCCAAGATTTCCATTTACTGGCGCACCTGGGATGAAAATTAAGGGTGAATGCGACGACCCCCTGGCATACCTGAAGTTGTTTTTGACCGATGAAGTTATCGAAAAAATTGTTGCCGAGACAAACAGGTAAGCCGCTCTTGTGTTTGCTAACTTTTTAAAGCTTTTTGCTAATTTTTTCATGCAAATGTGTGCTGCTCTGTGTTTGCTAACATATTACTTGCAACCTTCACACTATATAACATAAGAATCATAAAATACATTTTTTTATTTTGTTTTATGCAGGTACACTGGACAACAAGGTGCTCCACACCTGAGGTGTTTTTGGGCTTGGTGATCCTGCAGGGAGTTGTGGGCAAACCCGTGCAGAAGTGGTTCTGGTCCAAGAACAAAATGATTGCCACTCCATTCTTTGGCACAGTCAAGCCAGAATACCGCTTTTCCCTCATCACGAAGTATCTGTACTTCGCAAACAATGAAGAATTTGATGAGACTACACATCCTGCACCAAAACTCAAGAAAATTTGGGAAGTGTCTCAGATGATTCTACAAAATTTCCAGCAAACCTATGTGCCAGAAATAGATGTCAGCATTGACGAAAGTCTAATGGCTTACAAGGGGAGACTCAGCTGGATGCAGTACATTGCGTCAAAGAGAGCACGATTTGGTGTGAAGACCTATATGCTGTGCAAATCCTCATCCGGCTACATCTGGAATACAGTACTGTACACTGGAAAAGGGACACAGTTCAACCCCAGATACAGCCATTATGGATTGGAAACATCTTCAGTGCTATCCCTCATTGAGCCATTGCTAGGTCAGGGCCATTCAGGGATTGTGTCATAACTGACAATTTCTACACCTCTCCTGAGCTTTATGAGTTCTTTCTGCCACACAGAACAGATGCCTATGGAACAGTTAGGGCTAACCGGCGCAACCTGCCAGCACTGTTTGCAAAAGGGAAGCTGAAGACAGGAGAAATTGTTGCCTGGCAGAAAGGAAAGATGATGGCCCTGAGATGGCGTGACAAGAAAGATGTGTGCCTGATGAGTACTGTCCATGATGCCTCCACCGTTCTGGTACACACAAAAAGTGATGAAGCCACAGGTGGTGATTGACTACATCAACACCATGGGAGGTGTCGACAGAGCTGACCAAGCCATGACATTCTTCCCAGCGATGAGGAAACAGCAAAGGAAGTACTACAAGAAGATTTTCAGGCATCTTGTTGAGCAGTGCCTATGGAATGCCTACGTTCTGTACAAAAAAAATAGCCAGAGGCCTGTGAATAATTCAGACTTCATTCTGCAAATTTCCGAATCCATAGTCAAGAACCACCAAACATCATCAGTGGCTATGAATAGACCTGGACGTCGTGCTTCCACCGTTGTCAACCCAGAACGCCAGACCATTCATCACTTCACTGAATACATCCCACCAACCCAGAAAAAGGCGGCACCTACAAGGATGTGCGTGGTTTGCTGCTCAAAGACCCATGACAGAGGAAGGAAGAAACGCAAGGAAACCAGGTTCTACTGTCCTGACTGTGATGTTGGGCTTTGTGCAGCACCCTGCTTCAAAATCTACCACACCTGGGATGTCTACTAAAAATGTAAATATTTTTTTTTTTCTTCTAAAATCTGCATTTAATTTATATTTTTATCAATAATATTGCACCCTTGTTTGGAAAGTTTCAGTGAGAAATGTTTGATAAAAAATTTTTTTTTAGATAAATTACAATGTTGTAGTCTAATATTTCATTATTTTTTTATAATAATGATTTATAATTATGTATTATATTATAATTTATGATTATAATATAATAAATAAATATAATTAATATACCTGGGAGTTAATCCTAAGAATTACAGGCCCACAATATAAACAAAAATTTCTATGCTAAATTTCGATCCTATAAAAAAAAAAAATAGGATCACTTTTGGCATCAAAAAACTCACAGAATTAGAAGGCTAGGGGGGTTAAGGGTTCCCACCAGGTTAAAAAGGCTGTTTTAATGTATTATGTTTTGTGCACCCCTCAATATTAATATTGTCACTATATGGGTGATCACTGTTCATATCTTTTTTATGTTTAATCTAGGTATGTATATTCATTTTGATATTGCTTATTGTTATTTCCTTTAAAAATGTTATTACAATTTTTGAAACTGAAGAATGGACACTGCCAATGCATAGAAAACAGAAGTTTAGCAAATTAACAACTGTCTCGGAAATGTAGTCAGTATTGGTAACATGCTATAGCAATTGTTCTACCCTGTGAAACTGCATAAAAGTTTCTTTATTAAGTAGTACATAATAGTTACAGCAATTACAAAAGCACTTTGCATGTAAATCAAAATATATCACCTTTTACTGAAACTGCAGTTGCAAATCCTTGTCCATTTTAGGAAGGTGTGGGTAGTTTTACATGAGAACATACCAAATGATTTTTACTCTACTCTAACATTCAACAGATAGATTTAGGTGCCTGCGCTTGCATTAGAAAAAGATACTGACAAGAAATGCTATTTATATAATAGAGGACTTAACTGCTCTCCCTTACACTCAAAGGCAAAGCTGGTTTAAATTCAAAGCAGAACATATAACTACACAGAGATAATATCACACTAAGCCTATCTCCACTTGTAGACTACACAAACATAGTGAAAGGAACCTGCTCATCAGTCATGGTAAATAAGGGAACTTACTACTGTTCCGTCTTTATGATTTCCTTCTGTGTGCCGGTTTTTCTTGTAGACTCTCGAATGCCATAAGGAGCTAACACATGGAAAAAGAATTATGATTATTGTGCCAATAGCATGTAGGAGGTTTATTTACAAAACTCAGCTCGATCTTGATTTCTGTCAGACCCTACAGCTCAGATTTTCTCCTATTGGAATGCAGTTGTGGCCTTTGATTTTCTGTCAGCATTTGAAGTCAAGGTCATGCTTAGGCCAGACATCAGCCCCCACCAGAGACAGGCTTTTCAAATAGTGAACAACCCCAGCTGTTATACAGACATATCCAAATTATATCTCCCACCAGCACCATTTAATACATTTAATATTTGTGACTTCATCAGATAAACACGTCATCCACGGATTGGCTCATAACAGGTGTGCACAAGACTCATTTATACTGTTCTACATATAACTGGAATCTATATTGTTCAGTGAGAACACATGGCCAGGTGCTTAACTTACCAACACCTTTTTAGTTCTCATAAAAATATTAGCCATTACTCAGTCATACAAACTGTATTCTTGGTGACTATTTTTAACGCCAAAAGTTGGCCAACATTCTACAAAAGTTCAAGTGAACTTTTTTTTCTTTGATTTGGACATAGAAGTGAGGGGTCAAAACCATGACCAAGTTTTTATTGCAGTCTGCACCTCCACTAGGAGGATTCTCTAACACTAATTGCCCAGGTCAAGATAAAAATTGAAGGGGTAGTCTCCCCAAAAAGACACAGATGGCAAGAAAATAAAATGATTTAACCTTCTGCTGCAGTATCCCAAGATCCCTGCAGTATCCAAGAACATTTTGTTGCTGGCTTATATAATATAAAAAGATGATAACTCTAGAATTCAAAGATGTTTTAAAAGATCAGAAAGAGAACATTAAAAAGACTGAAGTTACTCTGAATTTTTTTGTAAATGTACCCAGGTGTCACTTTTCCGTCCTAACTTTTCATACTAATCAATATGTTTCTTCTGACTTTTTTTGCTGACTTACGGTCTGTTATGATGGCATCAAATAATGGTCCCTTTCTCCATATTGGCTTGGATGCATCAGATACTAGGATGTCAATGTAGTATTTCTCTAATCCATACTGCCGTAGGTTAGCCCTAATGTTCTCATCGGGCCCACGCCACTTCTGGTTCATTCTGCTAGCTTTACCTGGTGAAAACATGGATATTACCATGAAGTTCAAGAAAAAGTACCAAATAATCAAATACTTAATGAAAATGCCCAAGAGTAAAACTGAATAATAGACATAAAACAACCTGTTTTCCATGACCAGTTGTACCAAATTACAATCTTCTGTTATTACCAGTATAGGGTGAAACATGCAACCATGCTCTTAGATGCCTTAATGCAATAAATGTTTCCAGCAAGCTTTCCTATGTTTCTGGTAATAATTACTGTGTATGGTTCATGACAAACACTCAGGACCGAAAATTGCACCGCAAAGATTTTTTTTCCATACATTAAACAAACAGTAAAAGTGATTATTTAACTGTTGGCCTCATCAGGAATCATAAACCTAACTCCTCAAATCAGCATCATATATAGAAGCCGTGAACAGTAAAGGAGCAAAAATATGTCAGCAGTGGTTAAAGTTGGTAATTGTCTCAATTACAAAACTCTGTGTGAAGACATAGCTTCACATTCTGCAGCATTCAAACACTACTACTGAACTTGAAAGGATCATGTTCTCTGGATTATACAGACACTTCAATAAGTACATTTCAGTATCACAGCAAGCTAAAAGAGCTATGATTATATTTTAACAAAAACAGACTGCTAGATTAGGTGGATAGAAGAGCAAATAAATCTGTAAATCATTGTAAAGCAGCTGAATGAGATGAATCAGATACTTTCAAAGCAACCTATGATTTCTAAATCCTCCTAAATATGTGTCTTCTTATCTACGTAATCTGTAAAAAACTAAAATAATCATAAAACCCAGTAAATGGGATTCATGAACTGTGAGATTCACCATAGATTGGAACATGTGTCAATTTCAGATTCTGGAGTATGGCAAGTTGCCTAAACAAATTTGTATTTCCCTAATCTGTCAATTTGCTGTGATTCAAAGATCAAGTTAACCCATCCTAAATTGAGTACAGCAATGAGAAAACTCAAGGTCTTTAATGGCAAAGTGTTCAAGTCCTTTATATTTAGCAGCTTAGTATAAGAAGCACCAAATTTGGGAATAACCTCGGCCAAACCCTTTGTAAAACTCCTGTTTAGATCTGTGTAACCGTTAAGAAACTGAATTCTGGAAACTTTTCCCAAAAAAGGAAACCAGAAGGTAAAGAATTAATCACAAGTATCCGCTGTCTCCCTTAGAGAAGCAAACTAATGTTCCTACTATAGTTATAGAGTATGTTCTTTTTTTTTTTTTTTTTTCTTGTGATGTAGGTGTAAACCAGAGTGTTGTAAAGAGAACCATCTTGGTAATAGAATGGGGGCTTTGGTTCCTCATGGAAGAATCTCCAGCAAGTAGAACAGCACGGAATCAATAGTTCCCACTCCAGGTTTCCTGAGGTGTTATATCTCACACTACGGAAACAGGGTAAATATTTCAGGGAACTACTTTGAAACAATTAACATGTATTAATGCTCTCTATAAGAGCAAATCTTTTTGCAGATTCACGCAATAAAAAAAAATCTTACACTGGGGCTACCTCCACAAGCAAAGGGTTAAATGCTTGTTTTCTTGCCCTGGATACATGAAAAGGACTTGCTTACCTCATTCCTCACTGCCTTGGCAACTGCCATGCGCCTCTTCTCTTATTTGTGGACAGGCCCTAGGCATCTTCACTTACAATGCAAGACCGTGGATGCTGCATTGTAAATGATATCAGAGGGGTGACCCAAGGGTAGCCCCAACACAAGGAATTTCTTTTTTAAGAGTTAAGACATTAAAGTGACTGTCACTACCGAGAAATATAAAGAAAAACTTATCAGACAAAACAAATTGATAATAACAACTAATCCAGTGGGCAGTGACTTCGATTTATGGCAGAATTTTCTAATGTAACCGATATTTTGGAATACCTGAATGACTGCAAGCTGCTCATGGCCTGAAACGTGATTTACTATATGCAACATTACGTACATGTACATTTACCAATATGCACTTCTTTTTAGCCCTATAAAATACTGATAACTGAGTTTTCAGACAGTTGTAATGTCTAATTGCTTATCATTATGCTTGGTCTACATATACACAGATTATAAAAATTCAAAAACCTTGCTTACACTTTTTCTATTTTTTGGCTTAGCTTTGAACACAAAGTAATCACTCACCTCGACCATGAGCTGTGTTATAATCAATTTCAGTTCCACACACGTAAGCACCAAAGTGTGCACAGGGTAACAAAAGACCACCTGGAAAGAAAAACAATCCATACTTTACATTGCCATAACTGATTTTATAAAACTGCAGCAAATGTGGTGGACAACTGTATTAGTATATACAAAACACACCTGTGTGTAGTATAAAGCATTAAATGGGACTTCAAAGAACTATGACAAAAAAAAAAGCCTCTACCCAGGGTCTTTCCTGCAGCTTTGTTATGTTGAAGGGCCGTAAGTGAGAACATCTCCCATTTATTCACAGCACCAACAGCTGTTAGTATAGATATATGTCACTTGCTGACATCCCTTTGTCTTAAATACCACAGGTATACCAAAGTGTGCTATACATTTTTATCTCAGTTTTAAAACATTTTTAATATTTTGCTATAGAGAAAATAGATGAGCAAGATTTTTTATCACAATTTTTTAAAGGGCTGAACCTAAAAAGAAGCAAAGGATTAATTCACAAATAAGTGACCTATAAAATAAGCGATTGTATCTGCATGCATTTTGACTATGAGGGAAACTAAAACACCATTTTAAGTTTCCTCTGAGGTTGCCTGGAACAATGTTCTCTTCAGACATTTTGATTAATGAGGTCTGTTGAAGCCTAGGTATTATAAATAGTAGAAAGATTTGGTCTGTAGTGTCAATAGCAAACATTTAGTTTCCCACTGTCATTTCTTGTCAAAATGCTAAAAAATGAACCCATGAACCAGCTTGTTGCTGTGGGCAGTACAAATACTTTTCTTTCTTTCGGTTTTAGATATTCATCATACCATAACATTTATATAAAAAATTTGGATTAAATGACTTAAATATATAAACAGTAATAACAAACAGGAAAACTGTTAAATATTTGAGAAACCTGAAGTGCAACTAAACAGTCACAACTTTTAATCTTTTCGCTTCTTCTCGAGATGTTAGTCATCTGCTGCCAACACTTCAGTCATAGAAAAGTGAGGCCCACCCAGATATACTCATAACATTTTATGTCTTTGTGATTAATACAGAACAACATAGGCGCTGACAAATATGTTTACATCTATATTTCTGTTAAAGGAAATAAAAAGGATATAATGAACTGATGAGAGGTGCATCTGAAAGATCGACAGAAAATAAGTGTAAACTTATCCAACATTATTTTACTCACACGGAACTGATCATGTGAGACTTTACAAAGATTGTGAATAAATACAGTTTTAAAACTTTAATTATTACCATTGTTAACCATAACAATTAAAAATAAAAAAACATTTCAAATGAAAATGCATATAAGGGAAAACGCATATAAGGCATATATTTGTAACTTATATAGTCCAGCATTTGAAACAAAGTCTTCCTAAACAAAGTGTGGCCTTTTAATGGTATTTATTATATACTCAATGCACAATGGTTAAAGCAGAACTGATTAATAAGGTTACACTAATATATATGCTGCGACTTTATGGAGAAACATTGAAACACAAAATTTGTCTCACATTATACAATACTGTCCTCTAGTGGTCAGTCAGAAGTAAAATATAAAACTGTTCAAACAGAACAAAAAATGCTCTTGTCTTCTTGCCTTCTAGCAGTTATCGTAAGTGTTATCTTCATAAGATAAAGCATACATTAAAGATAATCGCAATTAACAGTTTTATAATCAGTTTGCTTAAGGGAAAAAACACCAAAAATTTCAATCACTTATTCATTAAATCAGATTTTAATTCTGCAAGCTAGCAGCTAGTGTAAACATTTCTTGATATTTGTCTCTTCTAATTCACTATGTGGTGGAATTAAGACAAGCAAAGGTATGCAGCATGTACGAAGGCTGACAGAGAACATGACAGCCTGAGAGGATAAGCCCATCAGCATGCTATTGTTCTTTCATTGTTTAAGAAAGTGATTTAGCTGTTAAATAAAAAACTTCAGAGCTGCAGTGTAAAAATATGAGGTTTGCCACTGCCAAACGTAATAGAAACTGCTGCTGTTCAGCCAAGAGAGGCAAACTGCATCACAGGCAACCACATTTGCACACAGCTGTCGCAAATTATAAAATGCATTCAGGGTCTTGGGATATATGGGAACTATTTCGGGCATCCATCGATATGAAGCTTTATCTTGATTGATACAGCCTATAAGTTGTTTAACTTCCCTAGATGGTAAGGATCCTTCCACTGAATTTTGGTGTAACAATCTAATGGAACTACTGGTGGGTAATATTAGAATATATGCTAATATTTTAAATGCTATGCTACTGATTTGTGATATATGTCCTATCTCCTCTCTCTTTCTTCTCTATTCTCTTCTATTCCTTCCTCTTCATCCTATTTTCTTATCTTTCTTCATTCCTCTCCCCCCCCCCCCCCACCTCTTCTGTTTTTCCATCTTCTCTTTCCCATCTCTCTTCAATTTTCCCTCCCCTTTCAATTAAACTGCTTTATTTTTAATTTGTGTATGAGAGGTATACATTATTTTGAAGCTCATTGTTGTTTCCCTCCCCACTCATTTTATACTTCCATGTATCGTATAATTGTTTTATTGGTTTTTGAACTTATTTTAATGTTTGTTGATGAAAATTTCCTTTTAAAACCCAATAAAGACATATTATACATAAAATGCATTTAGGTAGCCAAAGGTACATTGTTGTTGAATGGGGAACCATGCTACAATCTGCTACAGCAGTATGCAAAAAAAAAAAAATTTGGGCTGGATTGGGGCTGCAATTGAGCTCACGGCAGAATGCTGCAAGTGAGTAAGTATCTGAAATGGCCCAAAATGAGGTAGCCAGGATGGCTGTGAATCAATCCCAGAACTGACTAGACATTATAATGTTTCTTTGTCAATAATGCTATTTTCACTGTATACTTAGCTCTAACACCCAACCTTCCTCATCGCTAAGCAAGATGACCCAAATTCTCTGAAAAAGATCAATCTACTACACTTAATAGAGGGGAAACAAAGTAAGTCAAAAAAAAAAATGTAAAAAATATTTCCGCTTGTCACGATGAACCAATGGCTTTATGAGTCAATGATCTAGAATAAGCAAGCAGCTAGTAAAGGCGTTTCATTTAATTATTTCATTAAATACAATTTAGAAGGAAAATTACAGCCTAGGGAACCACTTCTACGATTACTGTATCCACAGATCACAGAATATTAGCATGGTGGTCGGTAGGAAGAATGCCTCTTACATTGCTGGCTATTGGGAAGAATGTCACCTTTACAGATAGCCAAAAAGTTGCTCATTGCTCAAGAAACTCCTAGCAACCTTTACAGAACACTAGTCTAGAGGTTAGCAGCTTTAAATGTAACTCCACTATATTGAAAGTGCAAACAATCTCCTTGGATGATCAGTGTATATTTTAAAAATGTAATCCATACCTGCTACTTTTCTAACAAAAAAGCTGTTTGTTTCCAAACTAAATTACTAAATGAGAGGGTCTATATTTATCCTCCCCTGGTAAATGTTTAGCTATTGCATCCATTTAGAAGTAAATAAACCTAAAGGAGCAACTTACTATAAATTAAACAACCTAACAGTAGAAACATTCAGCCAAACAGAAAGGCAGAGAATTACATTTATTAGGCAAATTCAACCCCCCCTGGTATAAGGAACCCTTCCAGGTTGCCTATTTGCAAATAAAAAAGCAGATGTTAGCAGCACTGCAGCATTAACCATGAATGTGATCTTTACCAGAGTGCAATTTCAGAAGAGCCATCCTCCAAGAGACTGGATAGTTCAAACCCACAGAGACTCTTCAGTTCTGCCATCTCTCCTGTGATGTCAGGAAGCCTAGACGTAATGTTCCAGTATGTCATACCAGTGACTTACCAACTTTTCAGGACTAAGCACAATAAACTAATCTATTCCTCACTTTGAATTGCTTACAGACTGGAGTTTTACCTCTACCAGCCCACCCATGTCTCCATATCCAGCCAGATGCCTGACAACTATTTAAATACTTCACTGGAAATATGAACATTCAAGCCCTGCAAAGAAAGGGAATTCATAATGATACTTCTATTGCGTGGAAAGAAATAGCCATCTGTTTGTTTTCAATACAGTGACAGTATAACTGGCTTCACTGGATGGTTTTCAATATATCAGATGGAATGTTCACTTTTAAAATGTTCTCTGCATTTAGAGAAATGTGGTCACCTGTGCAATATAAATGTGTTTTTTATCCCATGTCAGGAGCTGGTGAACTGCTGGGGGCTGTATAATGAAATAACCACCACTTCAAAGAACTTAAACATATTTTTGGCTGCACTATGAACATAGCGATCTTAAGGATAATGTAAATTCCATTAGTTCCAGAATAAGCAGGACCAAAGACAAGGAAATCATCTTGCTTTGCTTAGTTGGAAATGTTTATTATCAATTAAAAATATTACATTTAGTAAATTGGAGGGTTTACTCACCGGTGCCAACAAATGGATCAAACACTAAATCATTAGGCTTAACTCTTGCATGGTTTGCCATGATGAAGGACAGTCCAGCATCCATACTTGTGTTTCCAATAAAGTGCCGTTTTTTTACGCTGTAAGAATTGATCAGTTCCCTCTGTCCATCTGCAATCTTAAACCAGTGCTTAGAATTATTAATATGATACAATATGTATTTGTAATGGCTACTGGGTTCTAAAAATGTGCAGAGTGTTCCTTTTTGGCGCTTACAGCTTTTCCATTAAGGCTAACTTACTGAAATATTCACTAGTGTTAATCAATTTTAGACTTATCTACTGAGCTCTGCAAACCTAGGGCTTTTTACATCAAGTGTTAAGGCAACAACATAATATTCATACGCGATATTTGATTTTTTTACCAGAACTTTTTTTAGAACAACTCTACCCTCTTTATCCCAAATAAATAAACCTACAATAAATTCTGTTTATTGCTATTTAAACTTTGAGCTGTTCCCAAAAAATATTTACAAATATTTTGTACTCCTTAAAAAATTTATAAGTTAGTTTTGTAATGTTCTTTTTAGCAGATATTACATTTTCAGAATGTAATATCATCAAAATCACAATGCAAAGATCAACTGATTTTTGTTTTGTTTTTTCCTAAGATTTTTCATTCAGGAACACAACAATGAACCATAACACAAGATTTTAAAGGTTCACAATGTTCCTTTAACTCCACCTTTCAATAGTCTAACCAAACTCACCCTGTTTTTCCACAGTTCCATAACTACCAAGGTACAAAGTGTGTGTGCCCAGCGTGTCCAAAGTTTGTCTACATTCTCCTGCTATAGATCCTACTCCTATGCACAACTGACTTCTATTGGACTCCTCGACATCAGAAAACAGCCCATTGAGGTGTCAATGGGGTAGAACTGCACATGTGTGGGTAGAAAAGAAGGACTTACAGTGAGGAAATGTAAAGAAAAGCTAGACTGTGATTCTTCTGATCTTGCTTAGAACATAAAAGTAGAGGGGGAAGGTAGGTTGAGTTAGTTAAAGAGGAAGTAAACTCAAAACTCACCCAAAACAAAAAAAAATACACTTACCTTTAATCCCGCAGAGCAGTCGATCGGTCCGGAGGTCTCTTCCAATAGGTCCCGCGTCCATCCGACTACAGGCTGGCGCGCCAGGCGCCCCCCACCTTCTCCTCTTTTTCTGGGTTCTTCTTCCTATGTCAATGGACACAGGCACGAGATCGTGTGACGTAGATGGGAAAAAGCTTACGGATCTCATTGCGCATGCCTGAGATAGGCAATATTTTTTCCTTTTGACGAAAGAGCATCTTAGGTATGCGCAGAAGGAACACTCAAGAGCCCCCCGGGATGCGTGACGTAGGTATCCCCGGAGGCTTTGCGCTCCCATTCACTCTCGATCATCTAACCTGCATGCCTGTGCTTGTAAAGTAAAATTCAATACTTACTCTGACATCATCTCTAATCATGCATACTTCAAAACCATCCACACTAGAATATGCAATTAGTAATTTTAAATAAGAGATGCAGTCAAATGTAGGTAGTAACAAACTGAATGGTTAAATATACTGTATAGTACTCACCCACCGGCCAAAGTAGATGTGTAGTGGTAAATCAGGTGCAGTGTTTGGGTCTGGACCATAATCCTCCAACAAATAAAATATATGTTCGGCATTCTGTAAACTCACTCTTCCTTTAAATGGGATGAATTCCATTGCCTGTTTTCATATCATGTGAGAATATTTGTTAGATGTATTTAGTTGTTCCATATTTAATACACAGGGAAATTTAGGTGATGGACTAAAAATGTAAAGTGTAATTATAACTTATTGCAGCAGACCTGATGGTAACATTCTACGCACAAACTCAAACAGAAATCTTGGGTTTCCTCTGATTTTGAACACATATATCTTCTAACATCTGCTCACCAAACAAGACATTTCTGTCAATATGTTACAGTACAATATGTGGCTCTAAAACATAATGGGACAATTTCATTAAGCCAGAGATTAGTGCAACAAATTAAGGAATACTGTGTAATTTACATTTAAATGTCCCATAGTCTACTAGGTCTGGTCTACCTGCACCTTCATTCTTCTACATGTCTAGTCATAGGATCATAGCAAGAACACGTAAAGCTGCAGAACAGCTCTCAGATTCTTCTTATACATGACATTTAAATGAATCGTATTTAATTGATACAACTACCTTGTATGTTAGAAAAAAAGGAACGTTACTTACATCAATCTTCACAAGCTTTTCTTTCTGTGTTAAAGTCTTGTTGAAGCTGTGAATGCTGATTTTGTACGTTGAGTTAGGCTGGAGATAAGGTGCCTAAATAAAATTGTAACACTTACTAAAAGAACACCAGTGGAAATTCAGATAAGTATATCTCATCTTAATGTTTTCTTACCATCCTTTCCAATGGGTAGCTCTGGACAGACTGCTGGAGTTCTGCCAAATTTTTACCATGACCCCACAACTCAAACAAAGATCTAAAAGGGTGAAACAAATACTTTGTTTACTGATCCTAATGTATTAACTGAAAAAGACCTTTCAACAACTTTGCAAGTCTATATGAGTGAATGAGTCGGACATGTCCAGCAGAAATATATTTTTATTAAAGCTATACTTTTTATTCAAAGTCGGTCCCTGAGCTCTAAATAGCATGCTGCAGCCAGGGGGAAATATTTTTTCAGCTCCACCACCTCCCCACCCAAAAAAATAGCTCTGCTGGCCTCTCCTTCTGAAAATTGTACGACCCAGCTATCATTCTGACCCAAAAAGCACATACAAATAACACCTGACTATTCTTTAGTTTTACAGACCATCATGCTTGTTCCAAGTATATCACTTGTTAAGTGCTGAAGTCATTACATCATCATACCCAAGCTCACAGTCACCAAGCAAAATTATTTCTCCAGTCATTTCCTCTCAAGCTTCCAACCCACGTAACCTCTTCTCTACAATTGACTCCCTCCTAAACCCCACACCTGCTCCCCCCACAACATCCTTCCCTGCCCAAGACATTGCCACCTACTTTAGAGATAAAATTGTCAAAATCAGACATGATGTCTCTGCCCACCAAGCCACTCCAACCATACCCTCCTCTTCCACCTGTAAATAATCACTGGCCTCCCTCAGCGCTGATTCTGTGGATAAAGTCCCCTCTCTTCTCTCATCATCTCCTTCCACTACCTGTCCGCTTGACCCATTTCCCTCTGATCTACTCCGTGCCCATTCCTCCACCCTGACCCCTGCCCTAACCGAACTATTCAACCTCTCCCTTTCTAACTGGTATATACCCCTCAGCTTTTAAACATGCCATTATCCTCCCCATACTAAAGAAACCCTCACTGGACCCCTCCTTAACTTCTAGCTACCATCCTATCTCCCTTCTCCCATATGTCTCCAAACTTCTTGAGCGCCTTGTCTACAAAAGACCCACCGATTACCTGAGCACCAACTCTCTCCTTGACCCCCTCCAGTCTGGTTTTAGAGCTGCCCA
>NC_092861.1:85878977-85883264 GCF_032062135.1 Pyxicephalus adspersus | reverse complement strand
TGGTCTTCCTCGTCCTATTCGGCTTGCTCCTACTTTCTGCTCATTTAAAAGAGCACTCAAAACCCATTTTTTCAAACTTGCCTAACCATCTTCTTCTGTCTTTTGAAACTGTCAGTACTTCCCACCACTACATATCTCCCATCCTATTGTGTGTTAGTTCCCCCACCTACTAGATTGTAAGCTCTTCGAGCAGGGTTCTCTCCTCCTGTATCACTGTCTGTATTTGTCTGTCATTTAAACAAATAGCAACCCCTATTTAATGTACAGCACTGCGTAATATGTTGGCGCTATATAAATCCTGTTTAATATTATTAATAATAAGAAAAAAAATAAATCATAACATCTAAGTCACTTCTTCAGATGCAGATCAGGACATGGACAGCCCCTGAATTCGGTATCGGTAACGTTAGGTTTACGTTAAAAGAAAACATAAAATCAACAGTAAATGTTCAGAATACATGGCTATTTGCAAGTGCTGTTTCCTTTTTCCAAAAGTGCCTAGCAACACAGCCATTCTACTATTGAGTACTAAGTACAATGGAATATGGCTATTTACCAAGCCTTACTTTGCGCAAACCGTCCGCTTCATTATTTTCCTTGACAATTCTTCAGAGGGGATATTGAGCACACAAAAAGGAGACTGTAAAATAAAAAGATACAAACAAAATACATAACAAAGTTACATAATGCTCAACACAGACATAACGCAATGCTATGGAAACCTTTTAAATAGGTTATTCTATAATTAAACTTTTTGTCCAGGTATGCATGCTTTATAGTTTAGGTTGTAGCCGCATTACTAGTTATTTAGAAGCAGAAGTATCTGATAGCGACCACTCAGTATATGGTTATATACAGTTAGGTCCATAAATATTTGGACAGAGACAACTTTTTTCTAATTTTGGTTCTGTACATTAGCACAATTAATTTTAAATGAAAACTCAGATGCAGTTGAACTGCAGACTTTCAGCTTTAATTTAGTGGGTTGAACAAAAATATTGCATAAAAATGTGAGGAACTAAAGCCTTTTTTTTTTTACACAATCACTTCATTTCAGGGGCTCAAAAGTAATTGAAATAAATTAAAAAGCTGAAAATAAAATGCTCATTTCTAGTACTTGAAAACCGTTTGCTGGCAATGACAGCCTGTAGTCTTGAACTCATAGACATCACCAGATGCTGGGCTTCCTCATTTTTAATGCTCTGCCAGGACTTTACTGCAGCGGCAGTAGGCTTTTCTGTCTGAAGTTTAGTCTTAAACAAGTGAAATACATGCTCAATTGGGTTCAGATCAGGTGACTGACTTGGCCATTCAAGAATATTCCACTTCTTTGCTTTAATAATCTCCTGGGACATATGAAGGAATATAAACCGTGTTGTGAAAGTAACCCAATGTTTTCACCGAACTGAGTAACAGATAAACCTCTCTTTCTTTTTCTACTGTCTTTCCTCTGTTCAATAAACACTTCCACTCAAAATACCGCTAGTTTTCCTATTCAGAGTAAAGTGATAGCGTGTTTCCCCCAGCTCCAGTTTTACTCACATTACTAGCCATTATGTGCTGCTCCTGCCTCTGCCAAAGCTGGAATTCAATGTGCCACCTGTGTTGGAGGTTAGAAAACAGTGATATCACCC
Organism: Pyxicephalus adspersus; assembly: GCF_032062135.1. Taxonomy (NCBI): domain Eukaryota; kingdom Metazoa; phylum Chordata; class Amphibia; order Anura; family Pyxicephalidae; genus Pyxicephalus; species Pyxicephalus adspersus. Next base: position 85,881,630 of record NC_092861.1, on the reverse strand, counting down.
CTCCACCATGGGATAGTGCTTTGGCCTTGTGACTCGCAGCAGATCTATGCATTTTCAATAGAAGGAGGTAAATGTTCCTCCATAATACAGGGCTTTCCATTTGGCTGTGCCGAATTGCTGGCAATGTATGAAAAAATGGAGCTCAGGGGTCACTGTAAAAACACACAACTATTTTACTCAAATAGGCAAAGTGAGAGGGTCACCTATGTTTTCTTACGTTTGTAACTTCTAAGTTTTCTTTTTTTTTTTTACTTAAGAAAGAGTAGTGAGTGGTCAGAACCCTTGTCAGGTTTAATTGCTGTTGATCTCTTCATTGACAAGATTCACCCTCTTTCTTTTAAACCTATTGCCATTTTGTAGTGAAAGCTGCTTGTGATTGAATACATTGGTGATCAATGAATAATTTGAATGAGGATCCTCAGTTTAATGTATTTGTCTAGTGAGAACAGGCTCCAGTTACAAACTACAAATAAATTGTGTTACTGTACCTCTTTTTAAATCATTTTCATACTTTCAACATGCTATGTACACCCAAAAAGTACACAGGGTGTAAGTAGAATGTCCTGTCCTCTGCTCTACTGCTGCTCTTACATGCATGTACTGTTTCCCAAGTTGACAGCCATGTGTGCAGTGGGATTGTAAATTAAAAAACGGTGCATATACTTCTTTGCTGTTCGTCTATGCATTGATCATTTCTTTCAAATGATCCAGGACTCACTGTATTGTATAAATCTTCTGGGTGCATGTGTTTTTAGTGACAGTTATTTACTACAAGTGAATGCTTAGTGAAAGTCACATTTACTGCCTAAACACTCGAATAAGCCTGAAAATGTTAATAAAATCCAATCAAGAATAAAATGTATAATATATACATACTTAAAGACAATATCACCAAAAGAAATCCTAGACTGTCTTAGAAAAAAAATGTAAAAATCACTTTGTTAGCTTGCAGCTGAACTCCAACTTTACCATATGTTGCAAAGTTGTACAGGATCCTCCCAGATTGTAAGCTCTTCTGGGCTGGGTCCTCTCCTCCTCCTGTGTCACTGTCTGTATCTGTCTGTCATTTGCAACCCCTATTTACTGTACAGGGCTACATAATATGTTGGCGTTATATAAATCCTGATTAATAATAAATGTTAAAAAATTCTCTCATGCACTGAAATTATTCACTTTTATTTCACAGCACACTTTCAATTTCTCATACCACTGTATTTTTAAATACTACGCCCATCAATTTAGCTGCCTGGTTATTTACAGCTCTTCAAATCCCTGTGCATTTCTGGTTTCAATGCACATTACACGCAAAGACTTATTCTGCCACCTACTGGCCAACTATCAATAGTAAATGCATTGGGCCTGATTTATTAAAGCCCTCCAAGCCTGGAGAGAACACACTTTCATCAGTGAAGCTGGGTGAACCGGAAAACCTGGAATGGATCTGGTCCAGGATTGAAAACATTTGCTAACAAATAGCAAATGACTTTGAAGAAACCCATTCCAGGTTTGCTGTTCCACCCAGCTTTACTGATACTGAAAGCGTATCCTCTCCAGCCTTGGAGAGCTTTAATAAAGCAGGCCCAATGTCTTCTAACAAACTGCTGAATCTAGGTTAAATTAACAATGGAATCCAGTCAATTGGAGCCCTCCTTTTTCTGACTGGAGTTCTCCTCCAGTCCTCTCCATTTTTTAGTGTCTGTAGCACAGATGTTTCCAGGACAGAAGAGCACAGAAGAAAACCTAAAAGTAAGACTGTTGTCTGATGTATCAAAACCAAAATGTACCTTTCGGTTGTATGCGTTAACATTTAGAGAGTAGACATAAAAGAGGTGTTTAGATAATTCAAAATAATTGACATACGTTTTCATGGGTATCCTGAACTTTACTAAAGGTACCTCCATAAAGAGAGATTAAAGAGTGGATTTCCTGTAGAAAAAAAGGAGATTTATTTAATAATAGAAAACAAAGTAAATCCTATAGAAACAACTTCTATGTGTAATCTTTAACAACTATGCAATGTCCAGACCTATACACAATCCTTGTATACCAGGCTGCTGGGAATGACCTTCTATGTGCATGCCTGGGTGTCAGGCAGAGAACCTGACATGTGCACAACAGTCACCTGATGTCGTTTATGGATCTGGACGGATAGATGAATGAAAGACCGATAGGGAACAACCACTATAAAAGTCAGGGCAGGAGAGCACAGTGGGGTGCAGCATCCTCCCCTCTCCATAGCACAGAACGGTAATGTGTGTACAGCAATCATTTGTTTCTCTGTCACTATAAACGATCATGACAGATAGTTGGTAATTACATAGAGCAAAAGAAGCCCCTAAATGACAGTGCTCAGGCCTGGTAGTAGGATGCCCCATAACTAGAATCACAGTTTTATTATTATAAGCAGAGCACTGCTGCACAGAGAGGAACCATGAATGAGAAGAGAGCAGATTACACTGATGGCTGTCAGTATTCATGTGTATTATCAAGTCAATATGGGAAGCTATGTGACAGGATTCTTCTTAAGCGGACTGATTGATGGAGAACCCTGACTGCCAGGGCTGACTATTATTATTATTAAACAGGATTTATATAGCGCCAACATATTACGCAGCGCTGTACATTAAATAGGGATTGCAAATGACAGACTAAT
>NC_092861.1:85862540-85877437 GCF_032062135.1 Pyxicephalus adspersus | reverse complement strand
TTACCAGTAGAAAGGGAGAGGTTGAATAGTTCGGTTAGGGCAGGGGCCAGGGTGGAGGAATGGGCACGGAAAAATGCTGATATTTAATGTACAGCGCTGTGTAATATGTTGGCGCTATATAAAGCCTGTTTATTATTATTAATAATAATAGCCAGGCATGTCAGCATTGTTAGCAGTAGATCAGCATTGACAGCACCTACCAGTCACACATTACTTCCATGACACTTGCTTTTTCCTTCAGGTAATAGATTTAATAGACACAACGTTATATAGTTCTGTATTCATTAATTCATTATGAAAGGTACTTATTAATGTCACATTGGTGGAGGCAAAATAGACTTGGATGGAACAAAAGCACCAATCTTCTGTAAGGTAAAACATTTGCCATACATGTCTTCCACACGTCAGGTATAGTATTTGTCATACATGTCTTCCATGTGTCAGGTATAGTATGTATCATACATGTATTCTATGTGTTAGGTAAAGTATCTATTATACATGTATGTATCATACATGTATTCTATGTGTCAGGCATAGTATTATCATACATGTATTCTGTGTCAGGCATAGTATGTATCATACATGTATTCTATGTGTATAGAGGTGTAATAACCCCAGGTATTGTACATCCTGTACATTTAATATTATCACACCATGCTGCCCAGCACACCCCCTGCTATGACCCTGCAGTTCCTCCTCACACACAGAGCTCTTGCTGCCCCTGTAGTAATGGCGGATAGACCAGGCTGGGGTCTCACCGGTAGCCGGAACTCGCAGTTCTCCTGAGCGAGCAGCAGCAGATATTTCTTCAGAGCAACACCGCTCCTACAGGACAGCGCCATCTTCCTTAGTGACGTCACGGGGCGCGTGCAGGAAGTGTGAGGGCTCAGGCAGTGGGCGGAGCCTGGCACAAAGCGGGGCGGAGGCTGCAGACGGTGTGTGTGGATACAGGGACGGAGCATGTCAGCGGAGGGAGAGGAGCTCAGCCAAGCCGGCTTTGATAATAAATGTATCTTCTGCAGGATCTCCAACAACCAGGATAGCGGCTCTCAATTACTGCACTCTGATGTGAGTAGCTCCATCTGATTGGCTGGGTGACAACACTGTGAAATCCGGCACTAATGACTGCACTGGGGTCATTTTAGTTGGTGGGCAGTGATACATTTCTGGTTTGCTGTTGTCAGGTAAATAAATAATTTGTTTTGATTTGTTGTTGTGAGTCATTAGGCTAGGCCAAACCTTAGTGGAGGGGGTCCTGGCTGTCACATGCACTGCACGGGCTTATTAGAGATGAGCCTGTGCACAAACCAAGGTGCAAATACATTGGTTTATTAGCAGGTGTCATTCTCTATCTGCCCACCTGGTGGTGCTGTGTTGATTTCCATTTATTTTGAATTGCATTTGTATTATTGAGAAAGAAAATGAACACAGCACCGCCTAGTGGACGAGCTAAGGATGACACTGATAATCTGGTTATAGTGGAACTAAACTCTCAAACCTTTAAGAAAAATAAATATATAAACAATTATCATTTACTTGCCTGTTAGTGATATTCCCCTTCTGCGTTTTGATTTGGAAATATCAATGTGTTTTTCTCTCGTGATCTCACGCACCCAATGGAAATCAAATGTTTTAGCATTCATAGCCACGCCGGGAATTCTTCATTGTGTTGACATCATCAAAGCTACCAGGCAAACAAAGTCCTTCAATGCTTGTGTTTCCTTCCCGGTTAACCCATATGACTCATACATGGGAACTAAACCCTGCAATACTAACTTGTCCGTGTTCCTTTAAAGACGCCGCAATCTCCTTTCTTCTCCTGTCAACAATTTTTGGCCACCTTGATTGGCCAGGATAACATAACTCCTGCAAGTTCATTGTCAACGTGCAAGGGAAGCCAGGATTGCCGGTCATCAGGCAACTAAACCTGATGCTGCACATGTGTTATTAGTGTTTTACAAGTGTTTTTTGGTGATATTTAACTGTTATAAGTTGAAATTCACGTTACATATAAAAAAAATAATGAATAACCTAAGAATGAATAAACCTGTAATGTGTTATTAACACAAATAGCAAAGATGATGCATGAATATTAATAATTTGTGTGAATAAGCCTGGATAAAATTAACACCCCCAATCTGTAGGTGACATCTGCTCTGTTCTATACACCCAACACGGAACAGAAGATTCTATCTTAGATCATCCACAGAAGCAGGTCAGACATCTATCCTTGCAAAGGTGGGTTTTTTCCAAAAAAATAAACTTTTTATATCATAAATTGATGGGCATTTTGTGCACTGTGTGTCTTCTGATTTGAATTATGACTGATGTTGGTGGTGAACAGAATACTATGCCACCATGGAGAATGTTTGGATTTGCGTATGTGTGTGGCTACACTGCAATCTTAGTTTCTTTGGGCTTCAATGAAAGTGTGAAGGGCGCACTCCTAGTTCTCAGCACCTCTTAACTCTACTTAGATGGCATTGTACACATGAACATACTGAGAGACCAGTTTGAGTTTGCATTTAGATTTTATAAGTACTGTGTAATGTCTATAATATTACAAACATAATAAATAATATGTGTACCCTGCACTATGGATAGGAGATATGTTATTGTGTGTTATAGATTTATATAGCACCAACATATTACACAGCGCTGCAAAAAGTCCATAGTCATGTCACTAGCTGTCCTTCAAAGGGGCTCACAATCTAATGTTTTTGGGATGTGGGAGGAAACTGGAGCACCCAGAGGTAACCCACACAAACACGGGCAGAACCAGCAAACTCCATGCAGATGGATCAACCTGGAACCTACCATGCAAAGGCCAGAGTTCTAATCTCCTAGATGTTAAGATTTCCACTCTCTGGTATGGATTGGGAAGTGTTATAAAATAGCTGTAGTATTTTTGAATGCTTAACTATTATAATGTTTATAATCTTTAATAAGAATTACAGAATTGGCCACACAGTGCACAAATATTACATTCTATTTTTATGTTACAACTACTCACTTTTTCCATTGTGAATTCATCATTTATAAAATGTTGATTGATTTTAAACCAAAATGTTATTTCTTTTTTCAGAACAATGCCGAAATGCATCTTCAAGAATTGTCCCCACATTACCGGCAAGAAGTCAATTTTTCCAAATATCATTATGCATTCCTTTCCACGTTACTTTGAACGTATAAAGTTGTGGCTTTCCGTTTGTGATCTGGATGAAGACACAATACATAATGTAGCCAAAGACATTTTTGCTGACAAAGACGGGAACAGATATCGAATGTGCTCGGCACATTTCTCAAATGATAGCTACTTTTTGAAATTCGGAACACCATCCTTAAAACCTGAAGCTATACCATCAATCCTTCCTGCTGACAAGACCATTTCCATTGTCAAACATAAAAGAAGTGTAAGAAAGCACCCAGTAACACCCACATTTGTGGAACAATTACAGACAGTAAATGTTCAGGAACAAGTACAACTGGTACAATGTTGTTGTCCTTGTCATCGTTCAGATGTTGAAGTAGTGTCTCGCACAGACTGTTCCACACAAACACCAAAAAGTGATATGTATGAAACCTTTTCAGAAGAACCATACAGTTTCCACGCAAGTTTTAAAGATATATCGTCAGACCATCCATATTCCATACATTCTCAAATACCACAATTAACAGTAATCAGTTCAACACCATCAAAAACTGCTCCACAACATGAAGATTTACCATGTTACCACGCTACAAACACAACTTTAGATTCGCAAACATTGATTTTAGATCAAGATGTGTCAGAAATTAGAGAAGTAATTAAAACTGATCCACTGATCCCCAAAAATGAATTTCAGGATGTTGATGCACACATATCACATCAAATATCCACTGGAGATATGTTGACCTCCTCTGTTCCCTCTGAGACCTTTCAGACCTCCAATATAGAAATGGAACCAGTGGATTACTATACACATTTATTAACAGAACGTAAGTTTTTGGTGTTTGAGTCCTGTCTGGATCAGTTATTCAGTGATAAAAGGTGTAAAACGCCTAATTGTATCGCTCCAATAAAGAAGATATCAAAAGTTCCAGTGGGAACAATGTTAAAAATTTATGCTACCTGTGAGAATGATCATTTTTTCCTGATGTGGGAAAGTCAGCCGAAGGTGAAAAAATATGCTGCAGGAAATGTTTTGCTTTCATCTGCAATTGTGTGCAGTGGCTCATCATTTACCAGAGTCAAAGAAATGTTTGGTTTAATCAACATTCCAATGTTTTCAATGGCTTCATTTAAAAAATACCAAAATAAATTTATATTTCCAGGCATAGACCATTGTTGGTTTTCTGAGAAAAAGAGGGTGCAAAAAACACTGGAAAGAAAACCTTTGTACCTAATTGGAGAAGGAAAATGTGACAGGCCTGGATTTAGTTCGAAATATTGTACATATACAATGATGGATATGAAGTCTAAGCTAATCCTCGATTTCGAAATTATTCCGGTCACACAAACGACATCCTCCACTGCAATGGAAAACATGGCATTTCAAAACTGCATGCAAAGAATACTACAAGACAACTATAATGTGCATATCATGGGAACAAACAGACACTCCAGCATAAGTAAAATAATGAGGGAACAATACCCTTACATAATCCACCAATATAACTTACTGCACTATAGTAAAATTATTAGGAAAAAATTGATTTCAGCATCACAAAAGCCAAGTTGCCAGGAACTCCAGTGGTGGGTTCCTTACATAATCAACCATTTTTACTGGTGCAGTCGGACATGCAAAGGTGAAGTGGAACTTTTTAAAAGTTTGTGGAGATCTCTGCTTTTTCATGTTTGCAACATTCACGTGTGGATTCAGGAGGGTCAGCAAATCCGATGTCATCACAACGACCTAACAGGCGAGGATTTAGAGAATCACTGGCTCCAGAAACCAAGTGCAGCTTACAAGGCATTACAGGATGTAGTTTGTAGTCCTCAGTTTGAAAAAGATTTCATCTACCTGTGCTATTACTGCTGCAGTGATCCTATGGAGACTTTTCACAGCACTGTCCTAAAGTATAGGGACAATTGTTACCACTACAGGATTAATTCCATGGAAGCGCGTAGCAAACTCGCTGTGTTGGCTTATAATTCTAATGTGGGACGTCCTCAAGCTGTCGTTCGAAGGGAGAAAGAAAACGGTCAGCCAGCTACATTTGAACATCCTATGGAAAGAAAACGATGGGTGGTGCGCAAAATGTATGAGCCAATGCAAAATAGACCTGTAATGAATATATTCCACACAATCTTACAAACATCATCTGGACATTTGCAGCCATTATGGATAGCAAAAGAGGAAAGCACTGCACCTAACAAGGGGGAAAAAAATGAGGTCACCCTGATTTTTTACTTATAACCCCTCCTATTAAGACCTTCAAAAAGATGATGGGGCAGCAACCATCTGTGACCGGGTCAGTGAGCTTGCGACATTGGTAAGATTCTCCTTTAATGGACAGTCGAAAATATAATTATTAGTTAAAAAAAGGACAATTAAATATTTAAAAAAAACATCTGAAGTATTTTATATATGTTTTAACATTTCAGTAACGCACAGTGGTCCAAACAGATTTGAAACCCTTTATTTGTGACATAAATTTTCCTTCAGTTTACAGAAAACCCATTATCTTCCACGTATGTTGTAGAGATCTGCTTTTTAATGTATCTGTATAAATAATCCCCATCTGATTCTAACCAAACGGTGGCTTCTCCACTTTTTTCCAGCCTATATTCAGTGTGAAATGCCCAGGTTTGTGATATGTTTAATTTAGGACTCCATATTTCACAACCAACTCGAATGTGTATTTTTGTATCTTTTATTGTATTTCTTTGGTTATATTATTCTGTGGTTCTGTTCACAGGAGGACCTGGCCTGCTTTAGAGACATAAGACCTGGAGCGCTGCACCATTACCTAGTGGTACCCAAGAAGCATGTAGGGAACTGTAAAACCTTAACCAAGGAACATGTACAGCTAGGTAAGACACGTTGCATGTAAAGGATTACTATCATATCCAAATTGGTTTGTTAGTCATCTTCCATGACAACAAAGCATATAAAAAGTGTCAGATAGAAAATAGAACATTTAGAGGCCCTGGTTTCTACCTTTCTCTTGTCTTTTGTCACAAGGATGTGTATGCCTCTTGCTGTTCTCATACTTGGGAATTAGACTTTGCAGTCTATTTTTTATTTTTTTTTAATTGGTGGGATGGGATGTGGTCTGTTTAGTGAAGCTGAAAGTTGAAAGCAATGTTCATTCTCTGTTTTAAATTAGCATTTTTGTGTCCTTTTACCTTGACCTGGCATCCAAATAAGAAAGTGTGTTTTTTTTACCCTGACTTTAAAAATATGCATAATTGATTTAGATCAGCTATTTAGGGCTTATTGAACCCAGTTGGTAAGTATACTAACCAGACAATTGGCATCTGCAAAAGAAGATTGCCAATAATCACCCTATGCGTCTCTATGGAAAGTTAGCATAAACTTGCTAAACTGCTTTTTTCGTAAGAAAATTCTATTTTTTTTTTTTTTTGGTTTTTGGTGTTTCTTATTTTTGTGCTTTTTTTTCTAGTTCAGAATATGGTAGAAGTTGGCAAGAATGTGCTGCAGAAAAACAATGTGACGGATTTACAGGACATAAGGTAATTCTGATTTTATTAAGTAACTGCAGTGTAATTTCTAAATTAAAAAAAAAAAAAAAAAAACATAAGGTAATTCTGATTTTATTAAGTAACTGCAGTGTAATTTCTAAATTTAAAAAAAAAAAAAAAAACATTGAATACAGGTCTAGAAAAAGTTAAACTGTAAAATATTTCCCCTTAAATCAGCATTAAAGCCACCCTATGTGTTTTATTGCTTATATACACAGTTTTGGGATGATGCCAATAGGTTAATTCACCTTTAGATTTTATTTATCTCTCGGGGACTCGTGAAACCTCTGCACAAGTTCTTCAATTGTCAGGACTATTGCAGGGGAGTCTGGCTATGTCTAAAAGCAGTACATTGTCTTTCATGAAAATGTATTTTACATTATAGGCCTGTAATTCTTAGACATAACTCACTGAAATATGTCCAATATTTAATACATTTAATAACAAACTTTAAATAAAAAACACTAAAATTTGTTAAAAAAAAGGGTGCATAAATAAATCAAAAATACTGAAACCTGTAATATACCTGTACAGTAGCATATATATTATATAAATAATGTTTACCTTTTATTGGATTCAATATAGTTATTTTGTATTGAATCCAACACAAAATAATTGAAAATTTCTGCCACGCACTGTCGCGCACACTGATGTCCCTGGGAACTCCCGGGGAACGTCAGCATACTCGCCGGGGGACAGATCAAAGGAAGAGGATGCGGCATGTGGATGGCAGGACACGGGAGGACGCTGATGGAACCAGGTAAGTCTTAATTTTTTTTCATTTTTTAGCTACTCCGAGTGTGGTTTGGGGTTACCTCTTTCAGCTGTTTTTTTTTTTTTTTCCCCCGAGTTACACTCGGGGTTACCCCTCAGAATGTTAAAGAAAATGCTGCTGAAGAGTGAAATTTCGGTGCTTGCTTTTGCAATAAAGGGGGGGGGGGTAAATCTAATAAGCAGATTTAAAATATCTATAAGCCCTTTTGCATCCACCAAGAAAAAAATATTTTGGGAGGCCTTGTTATTTAATTATTGATTTGGTTAAATGATGGGGTTTAGGATATAAAATTTGTAGAAATGCAACTGTGTTTTTCTATATTTTTTGACAAGGTTAAACAATTAAAAATTTACACTTTAGATTGACAATAAATGAGTTGAGAAATGTTTGAACTAGAGTCAGTACAAATCTGTTATATTGTAGAAAATATTACATCTTCTAAAGAATCACAGTAAGGTATACATGGGGTTAAATGTTCCGCTGATACTGTATTAGGCATCTGCTGCAAAGTGCTTTGCATTAGGCATCCTTTTTATCCCTTGCTAACCATACATTGATTTTTTTTTCCATTTCTTCTAATGTCAGGTTGGGATTCCATTGGCCTCCTTTCTGCTCAATAGGCCATTTACATCTACATGTTCTGGCTCCAGCCAGCCAACTGGGATTTCTTTCAAGAATGATTTACAGGCTCAATTCCTATTGGTTCATCACGGTAAGAGCAATATGTGGTAGTGCTGATTTGCCAGAAGATATTAAAAGTAACATTGTACTCTTATGCTGCATGCAGACAAGAAATTCATGCTTCCTGTATATGTTAAGAATTGCTCTTTTCACTACTTTACTTGCCAAGTCGGTTTATGTAGTTAAAATGAACCTGTATTCAAAAATAAATATTTGCTGTTTTATAAAACCTTTACAAATGTTGATTGAGCTTAACCGGTATCCAAAAAAAATGTACCCTTTGCCTTTTCCTTTGTCAAATTGATTTTTACTGTTAATACAAATAGCAATTAGGGTTCTCCCCTCCTATTTTTTTTACTTCCCCCACCTCCTAGATTGTAAGCTCTTTGGGGCAGGGCCCTCTCCTCCTCCTGTATCACTGCCTGTATCTGCCTGTCATTTGCAACCCCTATTACAGCCCCTATGTAAGCCCCTATGTACAGCGCTGTGTAATATGTTGGCGCTATATAAATACTGTTTAACAATAATAAGTATCATACATGTGAGAAATTTATTTAGAAAATACTAATATAGGAATAATTTGATAAATAATAATATGGGAAAGTAAACAATTGTGTTCTATCCTTGGCATTCCAGACAAAGGTGAAGAGGGTTCATTTTTGCTTCATTATGGACTTTAGGAAAATTACAGTTAGGTGACCTTAATGGGTTGTGAAGTATGTAATGTAAATCATCAGCCCTGCAGCTAAGAAAGTGGTAAACCCAAAAAGATACACATATCTTGGTATCTAAGGCAGTTATTAAGGTCCCTGTATGGTTTGTATTACAGATAACATCTTTACCATTTTCTTGAGCTAAAACCAGTGATTGCCACGCCAGTTAATAGAATTACTTTTGTTGTCTTTCTTTCTGCAGGCTGACCAACTAATTGAGCGTCTTCAAGAAAACACCACTGCAAGCTGAGATACCATCTGCTAAATAATATCAGTCCAGAGGGATGGATCACAGTGTGGCGGTTCAGCAGAAATTAATCAGCGGATGCAATATTAGTCTTTATTAATGAGTGCAGTGTGATAATTCTTTAAAAATGAGGCTGTGAAAATGAATAATACACTAATTGTAACACGTAACTCTCCTATTTTGAAATGGTTTAAGTGGGATGTACTTTTCAGAAGGTCGTGGGAGGTCTAATGCATGGTAGTTATTTTATAACGAGTATGTATATTTAGTAGGCTGCCTGTTAATAGATGTACAGATTACTAAAAAGTTGGTCTTAATATATAGGAGACATAGCTTTTAATTCTTGTAATAATTTGCATTAGGCCCCTTAGCTTATTTTGTTTCTGGAAGATAAAATAATGCTGGAGGCACCTTATGTACAAAATAATGGACCTGACTTATTTAAGGTCTCCAAGTCTGGAGAAGATAGATTATCATGGGAGGACCTGATTCTTTGTGTTGTTCAGCAAATATGGAATGGAACTGATGCAGGATTGAAACATTTGCTAACTTACTCCCATGATGGTGTATCTTCTCCAATCTTGGAGAGCTTTAAAAAATTAGGCCCAATGTGTTCTTGTCTGTTTTATGTTTTAATTTATTACTTTACCAAGAAATCCAAACCTGTTTAAATGGTATCTATGATCAATATGTATCAACTTACTGGGTTACGATGTATTATATACAGTCCTGACAAGATGCATATGGTATTTGCACTGTGTTTGCCAATTGGCAGGCTTAGAGTTCACTGAGAATATTAACACAGGTCAACATGTCATTTTCATCATATAATTCCACGTGGGCTTTGTAGTATTTTTGAAGCGGATTTCAAATCTGTGTTCGGTTTTTCTCTAGCACGTCTAGTTTTTGTGGTGCAGCTAATTATTTATTGTGGCTGTGTGAAAATTTTCTGGGCAATCACGAGTCTCCTGCATACAAGGAAGGAGTTCAGAATCTGCTTGATTCATACCAGAAACTGCCTTGTCGCATGTCATTAAAAATACATTTCTTGGTATGGCGAATGATGAACAATGAGAAAGTTTTCACCAGGACATTCAGTGAATGGAGCACTGCTACCAAGGTTTCTGGAATGAAAGTATGATGGCTGACTACTGCTGGATGTTGTACTGTGACAATCCAGACAAAGAGTACACAAGAAAATCATACTCTAAGCATGTCTGAAGAAACACTGCTGCCTGACTGACACTGTTCAGTAGATCTATACCACAGTGTGCCTTTTTTTACTTCACACTGAAGATATATTAACATTCACTTCAATGGTGCTTACATTTTAGTACAAAATACATGCACGTACAATGTTAACTATAATAGTACTCATAACTCAGAAACTGTTAGGGAAAAACTGAAAACAGACCTGAAATCTGCTCAAAAAACTGATTTAGAAGAGTTTGCTGTGGTTTCTGATAGTTTTAAAAACTAATTTTATGTTGACCTGTGTTATCATTTATATGCAGTCCTACACACATACAACCCTGTACCATCTTGGTATAAGCTGCTCTTCTGCATTTTTAATATGACTGCATTATGTCTCCTGAAACCTTTTTAAACTTGTGCTTTACTCTAGACATTGCTATTATCCTTTACTTCTTCTGCTTTTTTTGGCTGGTGAGATACCAATACCAAATATTATTCTTCAGCTGATTATATTTCTATGATTGTTAACTATTAATGCCATTAAACAGTAGTTTATTGAAATCATTGTGTTTTTGTAAAATTAGGTTTTCAGTTTTACAGCATTGTATGTGGATGTAAGTACTTGAAATACTGTGTGTGTGTGTGTATATATATATATATATATATATATATTACATACACACACACACACAACACATTTTGCATGAAAATTAGCAAGTAGGGGGTTCTGGCATCAAATGTGTGATAACCCAGAAGAATACAGATTGAAGAGATGGTCCAGTATGGCAATTACTGGAGTAACAACTGTAGTACTAAATCACATTTGTATGCACATCAAGGCTCAATTTTTCATATTTGGTAATGCTGTTTTATTATCTGCAGCAGGCACTGCACAGTGCTTCATTTTATTCTCAAAACAGAAACGCTAAATTATGTGATGAAAATTCATCTGCAATTTCTAGTTTAAAGGTCGATTTCAAGAACAATTAAAAACAACATTTTGCAATGTAGGGGCATTGGTTTGCACATAGTTCATTTCAAATCATTGTAACTCATGTTACCCTCTTCCTTCCCCACTAGCCAGAGGACTTGTCTCCAATGCTCTATGTTTTGCACAGGGCCCTGCCATCCTCACTTACGATGCAGGACTGCTAATCCTGTGTTGTACGCAGAGGTATGCAACCAGGGGAGAGTGTCCTAAATAGAAGAGGCTTTAGAGGACTGGTCATATTGGGATAAGGAAAGTAACCAAAACCAAACCAAAAAAGAGCATTGAACCCTTGAAAGGTTTTTGAAAGTTCTGGAGTTTAAAAGTTTACATGCTAACTTCCAGGCATTTCAACATTTAGTTCATGATGGCAAAACTAACTGCAAGATTCTGGCACCAGAAGCTAATTATTACTTCTACTTATAAAACCTATACATGGTACAGTTAAAATCAATTCACAATCAAGCTAGCAATGTTTTATTCTAGCAAAGTAATCACAACTTGGTCATCACGTCCTTGCCAAAGCATTTCTCCCTCAAACTGCAGTAGGCCATGTTTTCTGGCTCTCAGTAAAACACCAACTAGCTTGTTAGAAATAGTAACATAGGCTTCAAACAACCTCCCAAATGTGACCTTTGTTAGCTCATCATCTCCTTTCACTCCAATAGTTCTTATGACAAGACACAGGTCTTCCACTTCTTTTCCTACATGTCTGTGAGCATCCTTGCCTCTCTGTTCAGTTTGAGAACCAGCTTTTGGCTTTCCATATTCCGGATGTTGTGTGTCAATATGAGCAGTTCCAGGACGTATGTCATTGCTAAAGGGGTTTTGTTTCTGATAATCCTCATGTTCCTTTGCCCAGGTTTGCCATGTGTTCTTAAGATCACCAACAGAGCTGCACCCCTGATCTCGGCTATTCTGTCCTAAGTAATTCATACCATATTCCTGCTTGGTTTCAATCACTGGTTGGTCAAACTAAAAAAAAAAACAGACACATTAAATGAACAACCATTACCATTAGTATCCTTGAGTTCAAGCCAACTTTTTTTTTTAGTTGTGGAATTTTTGGAGTCCTTTCAGGTGTATATTGCTACGCAGGGCTTACTTAGATAGCATTACCCTCAATGCCTATTTAATGTACAGCGCTGCGTAATATGTTGGTGCTATATAAATCCTGTTTATTAATAATAATGTCAGTTCCGTTGTCCCTCTATGTTTTCCCTCACATTCTGGTAAAACTGCTGAATATGAGATAAAGTGTAATTTACACCCTGTAATTTACTCCAAATAGCAGGAAAAACAATACAACAAAATGCATTTACATCATACTTTTTTTTTTGTTTAAATGATCTTATCTACTCAGCTACATTCATGGCCAAAATACATTTATATGGATCCTGTTTTAATAATGGTATACTAGTCGTGTAATCCTAGCATTCCCTCCAGATAACATAGTCTGAATTTGAACTATTTCACTTATTAAAGGATTTGTAATTCTGTTCATCCAGTAAGACAATGCAGTTTGTGATTTCCTCTACAAAATACCGCCGGGTCCGGGACCCAATCCTTCCTATGATTGGACTATGAAAGTGTAACTGCACCCTAATTAGTTATGTGTTCTTGTGCACCATAGATGGCACAGGCTCCTGTGGAAAGTATTATAGTAATAAGACAATCATTCTGTTTGTATAGAAACCTATAATATATTACAAATGTATTGATTTATCTATTACATAAACAAAATATGTTGTGTTTGTAAATATTGCCTGGAGTTTTAAAGTCTCTAGGGAAGTGTCATACATAATGGTTAAACTGTTAAAAAAATATCTATCTACAGTGTTTGCATTTCTTTCCAAGATTAACAAATGTATAATAATTTAAACAAAGTATGCATATGTACTAATTGTAACTTTAGGAACAAATGTGGTACACATATTTTACTGTCTGGCCTGATCTTGCTTGCATGCTGCCTTTAAAATAAATGGAAAAACTAAATTATAGCAAACATCTTTTAATATAGCATTGACTTTTATATCCAGCTAGTACTAAAAAGTTCCGCTCCCATTTAAATGGTCACAGCGTCAGCCTGTGAAATCTGTTTTTAGTTAGCAATTGCATAGTGGTAGGTAGAATAGGGTTAAATGCAATGCTTAGCACAAGTAAGCAAGCATGTAAATAACAGGTAATGTGTAATCCACTTGGAGCTAAAAAGCTTTGTAAATTCTGATATAAGGAGGCTGGGCTGATTATTTAGAAAAGCAGAGAAACTGAACATACCAAAGTGTACAATGTTTGTAGCTGCAGCAGAAGGTTAGTGTTAGCAGACTCCAGACTCCATTAACTTCCTGCTATCCCAGCAGTGAATTACAAAGGCAATCAGCTCTCAGATAAAACACCATACAAGTCACATGCTGGAAGCATCCAATCACTTCTGCAGCTTCAGGATCAGAATCCTTCATCCAGATTATATTGCTATATAGAGACATGGAATTTGTATGGGAGAAGCTGCACTGATCTCCTCTTACAGGTCTTTCATTACAAGCACCAGGGAAGTCTCTGCAACTAAAAGCCAAAGTGCTTGTTAGCATGGTTTATTATCATGCAGTATGAAAAGTTCTTCTGGTTGTTTCTTTTAAAGAAATAAAATGGGTATATAACATTGGTCAACAAACATTTTCTTGCCAAACAGATTAAAGTCATTTTAGGTTATGTTTGATGCACAGATTCCAAATATGGTATTGGTTTTGCTAGATTGGTTCTAGTTTTTGAAATAATGACCTCAATAATAACCTTGTAGAAAACTAATGAAGCATGAAAATTATGCAAAATTAAACTGGATATGCCTACGTATACAAAATTACAGTTTTAAAATACTTGTGTACATATATATATATATATATATATATATGTCAGTATATTCTATATTCAGTATAATTACAGAACTAATCACAAAGAAGTCAATCCAGTGTTAGTCTACCATCATGTGTCTATCCCATCTGCCCAGATACCTTTCTTCCGTCACCTTTATATATTGATGGAACCTCTCCACTTATTCCTCACTGAAATTGCCAAGGTTTTCTGGAAATTTTTGCAAATGGCTTTGGAGATAGTGTATCTTTATGCTCATAGTAGCACCCACATTTTTAAAGTTTAAGAGCAAGTTTTGTACCAGTTCTTTGTAATTTTGTCCTTTATGGTTACCCAAAAAGTTCTTGACAACCATGACATACTGTGCCAGGCAGAAGCTTTAGTATGAGTTATGTAACTTGTGAAATTTGAATAATTTATCAGTTTCCCAATCTGGGGTCCATCAAAGATTTCTTGGAATCATTGGCTCGTTAATGATGTTCGCTGCACCTTTTTTCATGTTTTCCCTTGGTGGCCACACACATTTATTTTGAGAACCAGTAGGCCCACAAATTATGGAGTACCACATTAAACTCCTCTTTGCTGGGATCTTCTTAATGGTCAATTCAGCTCTGATCACCATCAATAATTATATAAGGAATATAGGACCAATAAATGACCTCTTATCAGGATATGTTCAGACATCTAAATCCACAATAGTGACAATTAGTAAAATGGAACACACGCCATATAGTGATTTATAG
>NC_092861.1:85836335-85861345 GCF_032062135.1 Pyxicephalus adspersus | reverse complement strand
GGTACACAATGAATAGTTCCTGCATGGAGGACTTTCTAATGGCAGGGGCCAGTTTACAGCAAACAATGGGTCATGCTGTAGTTTAAGGACCATGGGTTATATCTTCTGTCTTATTTTAAGTCTCCTCTTTATGGCCCCTCTTTTGTTCACATGGCGATACTCAGAACATCTTTGTTCATGGTATTAAACGTGGCTCAAGAGAACAGCAACTTGTGTTTTTAGTTCTGAAAACAAATAATTCTTTAGATCCTGCGGTCAAAAAAAAGGCCATCTTAGCGGGCAATATGCTCATCCTAAATTCCATTAGCAGTTTAAGAAACACTGGTAACAATAAAAAGTTAGTTGTGTTTAAACAATAGTTTTTTTTTTTAATATGTCATGGTTATATTTGTTTTGAAAGCTCCTCCTCCTCTGGAGAAATATATTCCCTCCAAAGGCTGGAGCTAAATACAAATTTGCTCTGGAGAGGAGCAATTTTATCTTTATAGTAGTCAGACACGCCCCATGTCTTGCCATAACTACAGAAGTGCAATCAGCAGGGAACATGGGCCATACTCTTTTTTCTTTTGTAAGCAGACAATTATACTGTAAAGGTCACCTTTTTTCTGCTTTAAATTAGTTTTGCACTTAAAAAGCACGTATTTGTAGTTACTTGCTTCTGATTTTTCTGAGCACCAATACACTGAAGGTCAATGTCTATCTAAATAAGACATTTTTTGTCATCTGCATCCTTGAGGGTGATTTCCCTTCACTTTCTGTCCCATAGTTGCAACAGGAAGCAAGAGAAAACATTTACCTTATCTTTTGCTACACTGGCAGTCTCTCCGACACTGTGGTGTGGGCGAACCCTTTGTGTCCTCACTTACAATGCAGAACTGCTGGCCATGAATATCATGCGATGATGTTAGAGTACCTGTGATCAACAGAATTGTAAGGGGAAGTGGCTTTTGGGGACCAGACATGTGGAAAGAAGAAGGCTGTGAGAGCGAGGGATACAGCAAGTAGAGTTACCATTTATGTTCTAGATTAAAAATGATCATGTAACCTTTTCGGTGTCAGGGGAGCCCATTGAAGTGTAATCCCCCCTCCCACCCTAACATTGACAACTCTGCACAAAAGTGCACATAAATTGATACTCAAAAGCCAAAGTTTCCTACTTTTGGCTAATGTGTTTTCTTTTCATTGCAGCATCTACATTTTGATTGTTATATTATACTACATTTTATACAGTCTGTGTTTAACATTTCTCTGAAAAAGCATTCATTATATATATATATATATATAATAAGATAAAAATTTGCACACAGATTCCAGATATTGACTTTATTACAAGAATTCTCCCAGCAAATCAGATAACAGTACTCACATTACGCTGTTAATACAGATTTACTTAACTCCACAAATCATTCTTACTAGAACATATATAAATGCAGTTTACTAGGCTTTGCCCATTAGTAAATAATGCAAAATAAAATGCATTAAAAAACAAAACAAAAAAAACAACAAGCAAAACAAAAAAAGAAAAACAAGAAAACTAAAACGTTACAAAAATAAAAACAAGCAGCTTTTAGAAACGGCCCGCGTTCCTCAATACAATACTCTTGCCTGGAACAACTTCACTGCCTAATGCCATATTTCTTTGACAAAGACACTTTGCTGCCAACATTCTCTTAGCTAAAAACAAAAATACATACAGTTATTGTGACTTGATCTATTCCTCAAAATAAAGAAAAAAAATCACAGCAAGGCAATTTTATAAATTCTGACGAAAATAGTGTTGACACCAATTAACTTCATTAGATGATATGGGCAACAGCTTCTTTTATTTCTATCAGCCTTTATAAAGGACCAGTGTCCAGCTGAAATGAGCCTTGACGTGCTCTTTGGATCCTACATTTAAGCTTTAGGCCTTGCCATGTATTCTTTGTCATAAAGCTAATATCATGGGAGTTTTCATCCATAGTGTACGTATTTGTGCGCATGTATATGTGAATTAAAAAAGTGCTATGAAGGAATGTTTAAAATTCAAGGCCAGCAATATCATTCAATAAATAAAATGGAAAGTAAAATAGTATAATTGATCAAATAAAATCTAAAATTTTTCTTTCTATTGTGTTGATTTAGTTATTTCCAGATATTAAAATTTTCATCTTGTTGTGTAAAGGAGTCATTTGGTTGAGTGCTCTCTACCAAAATACGAAGGCTTAGACCTAAAATAAAAATTTAGCAAAGCTGTTAAGCAACAAGTTCAGTTCCTGCCGCCCCCCCACAAAATGCTTGGAGTAGTCAGAGATTTGTTCAGGACAGTATTGCATTCTGGGAAAACGTGGATTCTTCAGTGCAACATAGATATCATAGTGTTTCAAGTTCAGGAGGACAAAAATCAAATGCAAGTTTGATGAAAATTCATGGACCATTTTCTTGCTTTTTTGACCTTATGTAACAACATCTCCTGTAGTACGGTAACATTTATTCAAAGGTCCAGACTTCTATGTCCTGTACAATAAAGTCTTCTTTCTTGGACAGGATGTCATTATTAAACGTGCTGCAAGAATTACTGCGTCCATGATACAAGTCTGAATCAAGCCATAAGCCAAATCCACCTCTGTAAGAAATAAAAAAAATTGATCAAAAATGTAAATGCAGTCATGTAAACTACTTTTTTTTCCCCCCACGGTCATGTTCTGGGACCTTGTATACCTTTCCACAAGTTCTCAATTCTCAAGTGCCATTGTAAAATTGAAGTACCAAGCAAATGGTGTATATATGAGAACTTGTACTTGTGTGCTTATTCATTTTACCTGCAGAGGATTTGTAATTTTGTTAGGCCCGTCTGAATCACACAATATACAGTCAGAAGAGAACTTTGTAATTTCTGCTTCGATTATCTGATAATCAGGACAAGGTTAATGCAGATTTAATGGTCAATGAAATGACTGGAGAGAAAGATGGCACTGCAAGCAAAATTTAATTACAAAGATATGAGAGACAAGACTGTCAGAACAAATATTTTTAAAACTCATTACCTAAGCATCAGGGGTGGAGAGTGCTAGCAAGTATCGGCAACTTTTGCCAAGGTCTCAGATCCTAGAAACTATTTTGCTCCATGGATGATTCTTTATTATTGGCAGGATCACCAGATATTAAATGTGTCTTGTTCTTTTTTATATAGAGATACAAATATATTCAAAGGGACATATATATTCAAAGGACAAGAAAATAGTCCCCAACATTCATAATTTGGGTTTGATCTACATTCTAAATCTGTACTTCAAAACATGCAGTTAGCAGTTTAAAACAGCTGAAGTTTTATAAAGCAAAAGTGGTGTTCTCTCCTATTCTTTATTATAAACCATATTAAAATTAAAAAAATAAACAGAGTTTTGATGGATTGATATTTAAAAAAATATGTAGATACTAACCCTCCACCTCCTAGTTCCAAAGAAACAATGTCTCCACTAATAAAATAGG
This sequence comes from Pyxicephalus adspersus, assembly GCF_032062135.1. Taxonomy (NCBI): domain Eukaryota; kingdom Metazoa; phylum Chordata; class Amphibia; order Anura; family Pyxicephalidae; genus Pyxicephalus; species Pyxicephalus adspersus. The sequence goes on along the minus strand of NC_092861.1, from coordinate 85,857,874 downwards.
AATTGTCTCCACTCCACTTGAATGCCTGCAATGTAATAAAAGAACATACATTTAAAATATATCTAGCATACTGGATGTCAGCGTAGTTTTATCCGACAGAATTGCATTAAGAAAGAAAAGAATTACCTGCAATGTTCCTAAATCTAATAGCAACTTACTAAGTGAACTAAGTACTGCATGTAAATACATAACTCACTGGGTCACTGGCTAACTTGCATAGCTGCTTAACTTTTAAAAGGAAAAAACGTCAACATTTGTACCTAGACATTTTAATGACATTATTAATTGTTTATCTTTACTATGTGATCTTATCAAAATTACATTTAATTAACAATTACAGAAAGAATTCTAGTTGTACAAAAATGCAAAGAGAAGTCTTTCTTTGCCATGCTTAAAAAGTTATGTGTTAAAGAAGGCCAGTAGGTGTCACTAAATGCATTTACCAAAGATTCAAGCTACAAGAGCACTTAAAGTGGAACTAAAGCAATCTCTCCATGATGGTGCTGAAATCTTATCCCAGTCCTTTTCTGGACTTTTACTGTCTTAATTGGCCAAGACGGAAGAATGTAACTTCTGCAGCCACTTATGATGGGATTGTATAAAGAGTTGTGCATTCACAGTTTAGTATACATTCAACAAAATATTACAAACCGGCAGATAAGTTTTTTTTTTTGCAGAAGAGACACAAACCTGCCCTTCTTCAATAAAGGGCTCTTTACTTACAATTTTTGTTAATTAGATTTGGTTTTGTTTGAAAGCAGAAGTAAATCCACTGCTGGCGCCCAGGGTTTTGTCATAATGTGCAAAAGTGATTAGCCTAGGTGCACATCACCGCAGCACTTTCGCTGGAGGAGGTGTGCCATGTGCCCCATTGCACCCTATTTTCGTTGTCTTCTTGAATGGCTGAAGTCATCGGAGCTTCACTAATCTAAAGTGAATCATTCATTATGCAGAAGTTTAAAATCGGTCCCAGCAGCTGCAGGGGAAGCTGGGTTGTGCCGAGTGATTTTTGATGGAAAAGGTTGGCGATCAGGCAGGTAAGAATGATCGTTACAGATGCATTGCCTATCCCTTTCTGGAATAAATCCCTGCCTAGTGACAAAAGTTGAATTAGAACTTTAGCTCCTCTGAGCCTTTCTTAATGGCTATTTGTAATGCAGCCTCAATGCCCAATACAAAAGGATTAGAAGGGGAGATCCTGGGCAGTTTGATACTAAGGAGTAAAACATATCAAATAGACCAGGTTTGTGAGAGGTTCATGTCAAATAAAAGTGCAGGTACAATAATTGTTCAACATTCAAACCTAAAATTAACTGAAATCAGGCATATTTTTATAACTTCCTGCACGTTATACAGTGTGACTCTGTATTTGCTTAAGTTAGATACAGATGCCAGATTTTCAGGATTATTTTAGATGAAAATCAATCATCCTTACAATGGTCCCCTTAACAATGTTTGGTGATCCATCCTGGACAAGGACAGCCACTGTTTCTAAATGGAAAAGGTGCTTCCTGCTTGTCGTTTCCTCTCCTATCCATGGCACCAACAGCACTGTGTGTACAGGACCTGTTCAGTTCTACCGTTACTCGATCATCGTCACTTAATAATCATTTTAAGTGTCTGTACATGACTATAGGGAATAAATCCTATTTGTTCGAAAACGTGATAAGAAATTACTGGTAAAGCCAAGTAGTATCTAATGGGGATCTGAAAGACATCTCATTACCAGACTGTAAAATTTACAGTATTTTTACCTGTAAGTATGTTTGTTCATCGAGTCAAGCTCCGTTTGTCTAATTATTTTATGAACAATATGAAAAGACCCACGCTAGAAGGAAACGCTGCAAAAAATAACTCACTAGGGCATAACTAAATTGGGTATAGACAATACAACTGAATCTTGAAACCTAAGCTGCTTCCCCCTATTTAGCAGCTGTGTTCCCCATTACATACTATAAAAATTAAGACAAATGTTAGAAAATCCTCTATTATGCTGCAATAAATGACATTCTACCCACTTCTGTTAAACACTGACACCCAAGCTACATTTTTCAGTTGTTGAATATTCAACTACACTTTAAAAGGTGTGCACCTTAGTATTATTTTATAAACACGTGATACAATATTTATGGTACTCAATTACCTTAAAGTCAGGACTAAACGTAAAAAGAAATGTTTCACCCGTGCCATAGTAATGATCGCTGATTCTGAATGGATGCGTTGCATATGCTCCAAATACCTGAAAAAAAAATATCATATTTAACACATACTAGTGTGAACAAGTCCTAAATATCATTGTACAATTCTGCAAAAAAATTGTGTTAAACAAGTAAAAACCTAAAGTGAGATAGATGTAGCGGGTTTATATTTAAGTACTCATGTGCCAAAAATAAAAGGATCAGAGTACTCAACCTGACAAGACATTTATTTTAGTTCTCTCCATTAATCAGTAACCATCTATATTCAGGTGCCAGCTTTTACTTTCTGGGCAAAAATAGTGGTCCAGGAATAATAAAAAAATCAAATGATCTCCAATGCCTTTGCATTGATTTTATTGTTGTAGATTATGAATGAATACATTTTATATAGCTTAGCCCCCCCGCCCATGCTGCCACTTACCTTGTGATTTGACAGGATGCATATTGTATATATTATATGCAAACCTGAACTTTTTGCTGTCTCTGTCATTCTACAAAGCTTCACAAATACCTGCTGAGCCTGCCAATGAGGACAAACTTATGCACCACGTGACACTATTGGTGAACTGTTCCTGAATTCAGATCAGGGTTGTCATCTTCATGTAAACAGCCCGATTGCACTATACTATTATTGCCTGTGCCAATTCACAAGCCTGTAACTTGTCTATCAGCACCTGAATACACTCAGTCCTGTCTATTGCTTTCTGGTATAGCAGGACAGACCTCTCACTAGGAACTGTAGTGTCTGGGAGGGGAAGCATTTGAGACACGAATGAGGATTAAGGCTCTGCCACTGAAGGTAAAAAATAATTTTTGTTTACTTTATCAGGCCCGTGCAGTATATAGTAAATGAATTTGGTACTTGATAACACTGTCATACAGGAGCCCTTAGTTGTACTTTAACTTCTGTTATCCTATCACCCTAAATAAAAGTGAACTGCAGTTATCAGGTCTGAAGGGAAACCACATCACTTCACATACACAACAAAGGGATCACTTATGACAAGTCTTTTAAAGCAAAATGAATTGCTTACTGTAAGCAACAACCTGTTTTTCTACTTAAATTCAAACAAGGGCTTGTATCAACAGAGGTATAACTAGATGATGAAATGTTTCCCTGCATTCCTGTATTGTGTAATGTTCAATATAAATTTAAACTATATATGCATACACCAATATATTTTACCAGATCTAGTAGTTGATTTGCAGTGGTACATTTTTCACTGACAGACAATCTTAATAGGTAAATGGTTCTTTTATAGAGGTTACCGGAATGGAAATTGCATGTTAAAGCAAACAGATCCAAATGATAGCCAAGTGTACATGTAAACCTTGATTTTTGTTTTTGTAAACATTGTTCTTTGCCCTGCGTTCTCACCTCTAGAGTCTTCTTATAGTCCTACAATATGATAGATGGCCTTACTGAATAATAGGAATATTCAGAAGGTGGGAAGAGAAGGGGCCAAGCTGATTATCTTTACCTGCCTGTATTTCTAATCTGCAGATCATTTGACATGACGTTTTCCAGTACCTTCTGTACATGTGTTTTAATAGTTGGCTGAAACTTACTGGGAAATAGCTTTTTAGGAAACATTGCTATTAAAATTATTTTTTAAGTAGAGCTCTGGATTTACTACTTTATTAAGCATCAAAACTGTTATATTGCTGTAATTGAGTTAAATTAGGCAGGCCTCTTGGTGGTCCGTAGTTTTTTTTTTTTTTTTTGACTGAATTATTTTAATTGTCAAATTGAGATGCTTAGGTATCTGTCTGCAGAACTCTAACAAAAGCATGACTTTTGTTAAAGATTCACTAATATTACTGGAGGAAATCCCCTGAAGTTTGGTAATGGGGGTGTCTCTCCAAGGGTGCACCATAGATAAAATATTGGAACAGCAGGCGCTACTTGACTACCTTTACTTTGCAACATTCTCCAATTGGATTTGCATGTGTTGTGAAAGTCCGAATTTGACTGGTAACTGTAAAAAAAACTGTTGGTTCTTTGGGTACTGCAGGGTTCCACAACAGGCACCTTGACATTAACGCAACCCAAATAAATATAATTCCATACCTGGTTATCCATGTCTTTAACTACCAGAAGCACTGGGCAGTCAAGTGAAGCAAGGTTTCTGTACAAAGTCTTCAGACTGGTTCCATGCAGCTGTGTGCTGTACACAAGATGCCAAGGATATCCCTGAACCCTGGCAGGAAGACGTTGGGCCAGCTGCACAAAGATTAGCAAAGAAAACCACATCATAATTTATTTTATTCACTACACAGGATGACAAAGGATATATCTGCAGTCTTGATAATAAAACCAAACTTTTTTTTCCAGGAGCCCGAGCTGCCCTTTGTTTTATTCAGGTTTACAGAAATGAGTTCCGGTATATGCAATCAGATTTACAGAAAATAATAGTCAGTTTCCCCATTGTAAGTTTTATTGGCTCACACAAACATAATTTGTTAACTTATTAATAACCTTGATATCCTCCATGCATACTATGTGAATTATTACTTCTTATACTGCAGTTTGTGTGTGTGTGTTAGTGGTTTTATGAATGAGCAAACTGATGGAGCCTGATTTCAGCCAAACACCGAATACTTGAACTAGCTTCTATAGGTTAGAAGGATGCAATAATGAAGTCAAGACGTGTCTGTATTTATACCAGTAAAACTACAGTACAGTACTACAGAGTAAATAGCCATAACATTAATTTATGATTTATCTTTAAGATGACAGTTTGGCAATAATACATCATATAAAAATCAAATACATGTGAACCGCAGCTGCAAACAAAAGTTTATTTTTAAAAAAATGTGAACTCCACGAGATATGAAATTTGAAACCCACTTTGGTATTTAGTTTGTTCAACGAACCAGAACGCCTTTACTACACCTATTGTACTTCCAGTAAGAAGGCAGGGATCATGATAAACAAAACTGGAAAGTCATTTACAACCAGATATTATATTACAGCTTGGGGAATATGTGCATCATAAGATACTAAAGCGGAATTTCAAATTTTTAAAAAAAAACTTTTTTAATCAGAAGTTTCTATATTCAGCCAGGTATGCTAGAAGTTCCTGTATTCAGCCTGGTATGTTCACATACATTGTGGGTAAATTCCATCAGTGTTTTGCTCATAATATACAAGACATTTCAAAATCTCAGAGTTCAGAATTAGTTCACAGTTATATTATGTTAACTATTCTACAAGGAACGAGTACTAAGAAAAGCAGGAAGGTTGCTTCTAAACATCTACTAAAAATACTTACCTGCCGGTTTGTAACATAGCTGCGGGTCTCTCAACTTCATCTTTCTTAACACCTTCATCTGCTCATTGATCGAGGTAGAAAGAAGGTCAACAGTGGGGGCTGTTAACATTCTATCTCCAAATGGACCGGATTGGGAAACAATGACTGTGCCTTGAACTTTTAAGAATTGTTAGTTTAACCTGTGTATAGTTTACCTTCTCAACATGCGTTTCATCCAGCAGATGGCTTTTCTGCTTTAAATCAGGCAGAAATTTGTCAAGAGCATCATCATCATCATCTTCATAACTGCACGTACTTTTCCGACGCTTTGCCTCTTCTACAGTGATGATCTAGAAAACAGCATGGTAAGGTTAATAAAGCCAGTATGGCAGACAGAAGAAGTAAATAGCTGAATAATACTGAGGAATTTAACAAGATTTTTCAAAACTTACTTTGCCAGAAGTTTTCCCTTAGATATAATGAAGATTTTACATGCTCTACACATTCACAGCTCATTCTATATTAAATATAGTTCAGGACATTATTAAAAATAATTAGTAACCCAGATTAAACACAGAGAACCAACCCTCAGGCTACAGTACAATTATCCTTTATCAGCTGTAGTATTGTGTAAACTAGGATTACTTCTAATTCAGATGCAGAATGAAGATTCACAAAATAGCCAAAGAAACTTGACATTTTCCCTTTGCTGTTCTTCTCAAAGGATGAGTTTAAGATTAATTTCAAAGAATACATTTTTTAAAACGTTATACAGTATATAAAATCTTCTAGTACATTGGGTAAATAAATTAGAGGTAAAGAATTGTTACACAGATCTTTTTTAAAATAAAATGAATAAAAAAAGCCTTGGGAATTTCAGCCATTTTTTTTTTTATTGACTGCCTGACAAGCGCAAGGAATAAAAACCTCTACTGTGGGTTGAAACGCAAAAAAAATTAATTCAAATTATTTTGTTAAAACACCACAAAAAAAATAAATTCAATTTTAAATAAACAAAAATATGATCTACCTGCACATAGGGTTCCTGGACACCGCTAGCAATGTAGAGAATTTTTATATTCATAAGTTTTGGTGATTTCTTCATTGTAGCTGTTCAGAGCACCTCAGCCACATGTGTCCTTTACAAACCAATGTAAGCATGTGGTCCCTAATTGAAAACAAAGTTTCACTTTGCCTCCAACAAAATTTACTTTCCATTTCCTTAATGGAAGGAGGAGTCTTGTGCATGAAACAGCTTGCCTGTCACTCTGTACAAAACGTGTTCACAGCTGTCCTGGCACAATGTACAAATATGTGATGTAAGCTATAGAAATCGAGAAAAGTGCTTTGATTAGGAAATGTAACCATAACCTATTTTTGTCTCTGGTCTCTATTTTTTTGCCATTGTAATCTGCCTCTTTATCCAGCTACATGGAATTGTGAACATGGATAAATTCACAAACCAATTCTTGTCTTGTGTATGTGTTCACAATACTATTTGACATTTATTGTATAAATCTGCACCCAAAAAAAAAAAAAAAGGTGGCAAAACAATGTGCCAGAATATAGACAAGGGATTTTGTGCTTGATAAAACATTGCTCTTCACCCGGAAAAAAAAAACATTATCCTAAATGATCAAGTTTAACAGTTTTCTAAACAATTTTTTCTGTGTATAATAAATGCAGCATTAAAAAAAACCAAGGATGTGGAACAAACACAGGTGCATGCATATGAACTTTGTGGGAGAAGTCCAATACTGGTCTTAAAGAGCTTTGGATTTTAAAGACAGAGTAAAGCCCTTATTTGTTGATCTGGCCTGTCACTGATCTAATACACAGAAATTATTTTATGGCTCCTGGATTTACACTGAACTTGTGCTTTGCGCCCATACACAACAAATTTAATGTTAGGGTCTGCTTCACTTACCTTTCCTTCACTTCCCTGCTTATAATCAGTAAATCCAATGACTGGAGTAAAGGGGAGCTTTAAAATTCCACCGACGCAGATGACAGGGCATTTATTAATTTTACTGATTTAACAACATTTTTTACTCTTTTTTGACCACCGACAACAGGTAATTTACATTTAGTAAAGAAGTGGCATTTATAACTCCCACTGATGCTGGGTTATTTATTATTCTTACTGATACAGGGACATATTACTTCACCGACCTCTGAAGCAGAAGCATTTATTACTCCCAATGATCCTAGGGAAGGTAATACTACCACTGACCTCCATTGTGGGGGCACTTATTACCTCCACTGATGCAGGGGCATTTTTTTTTCAATATTGACAACAATAGCAACAACTTTTTTCTTCCAACACAATTCACTACTGGATACTGGTCAAAAAGCCAGGGGGCATTTATTACGCTCACTGCCCTCCAAACCAAAATAGAAATTCTATTCACTCTTCTCGAATCACCTAGGATGATTCATATTCACATAAATGTCTCAGGCTGAAAACAGGATAAAGCAAGTATAATTTTAATTTTTTTAGGTAGGAGACAAGGAGCCAGAGTGTGAAAGCAAACCTATTTTGATGGACACAGGAAATGATGATGGCAGTTTGTAATGGTGAGAAAAACAATCACATTGTCATTGTTTACCTAGTGACACTAAAATAAGTTATAATAAAAACATCTGCCATAAAAAGGTGCCTACTGTCCAAATACCTGCGCTAATAAAAAGACATTTTTAAATATATACACAATGTTGGAATATTAATATCAACCAGTGAAGTGCTTTCCTTGCAACGTGTGTGACCAAAAATAGACTGCAAATCACACATCCTAGGACTACCAGCAGGAACCTGAACAACTGTATTGGTTCATAAAGAACTAGTGTTTGATCATTTTACAGCAGGCAATACTGAACTGCGCACTGCTCGTACCCCTGAACTGCTTGTATTCAGGGTATACAAGTGGCTGCATGTAAGAAGTTACATGGAAGTGGTTCAGGGGTGTGATGAAGTTGTAACTACACCACATTTCAACATAACTTTACTATAGATAAGAGTTTCTTGATCTTTTTAACATGGGGGAATCCCTTGAAATAACTTTCAGGTCTTAAGGAAACCCCTGCTAATATATCCACAGCTCACAGTACATTGGTGTGGTTGTCAGTAGGTAGAAGGTCTCCTACATTGCTGCCCAGTGGAAAAAATGTCACCCTTACATATAGCAAAAAAAGATCATTGGTATCAGGTTAAACTGACCTAGGAGGCACAAATTACTAATTTCTTAGCAACCTCTGTAGGAACACTATAAACATTGCTCTAGGTTGATTTCCATTGTGGATGGCAAAAGGATCACAATACTGACCAATTGACATTTAGTACACAAACATATCCAAAGTGTAAATGTGGTTTCCTCCCACAACACCAAGCATGTCATCACATTCATTAGTGATAAAAGTTTGTTCTGCGCACCTCTTTAAATTTTAACCATATCCAAATGTGCACAGGAGAGATTATTTTTACTTGACGTAATTTAAATTAACTTACCTCCCAGCTTTTGGTAGAGGGTTCACTAAAAAAGTTGTCAATCATATCAAGTTCATCTTTTTCCACCACCACAAAACCTTGATCTTTCGCATCTTTACCATACACTTCTGGAGACCACTGGACAAAAAATGTGTATAGATGATCAACTCTGTAATGAAATAAGCATACTCTGTAAACATTACAAAATAAAATAATGGGAGATAACAACTTAAAAGAAGCCAACTATTTTTTTGTTTAGATAGGGTGGGGGTAAACCTCCTTACCAAGACAGGAATTACGAATCATTAACCTAAAGGCTTTACTACTACCTATAGGAGGATATTTGATTGTCCTTCAGGACATCCAAACACAGTTATTTAAATGTGTGGGCAACACAGCAATGCAAAAGTATAACAGGTATAACAAAAACAATAGAGAAACAGTCAATGCCTGCAACTCAAAGAGCCACCTGAAAATCACATTAAGTAAAGCATGACGTTTATGTCCAATAAAGGATAATGAGAGAAGTAGCATTCTAGCTTTAAGGGTCATAGAAAATGTCAGAAACTTTGTGAGAATGGAAAATGGTCCTTTGAGACAGAGCGCACACAGTGTCCACTGGGAGTCTTACGGTAGTAGTTTAGCATACCACATCTACCTATGCCTATCCACAGCAATAAGGGTTACAGCATTGACCTTCATGCAAGGAAACTTATACATTAGGGTGGAGCCACCAGAGTATCCACTCCTGGAGTCCTGGAACACCTATGGGCTTAGGTTCCCCACCTCTGTATTCAAAGTATTGCCGGCTGAAGAAGTTTGCCCGCCAATAGTCTATGCTTTGGATGTAGACAGCAAAAAAGACAGGGACAAAGTTCTGCTCAACATCTATCTTTTGTGCAATGGCAAGACTTCTGATTGCTCTTCAGAGGAGTGGTTTAACACTGCAGGGACAGCTATCTAGCTCAAAGCCTCAGCATAGGTTGTTTCAGAGATTAGGCCAAAACTAAGACAGGGTCCCCAGGACTCCTCCGCAGTTCACCAGGTTGGTGGCCATCCTAAGGATCTTTTAAAAAACTGAAGGAAAGACTTCCTAATTCCAGACCTGGATTCTTGAGCTACCACGTCAAGGACAAATCAATTTGTTTGGAGACTGGATTGATTTGTCCCATGACTACAGAATCTTGTGTTTTGTTAAGGTCTTAATAAAAAATTGACTAATGGAACTACCTTGAAGGAGGCTTTTCAAGCATTTCCTAGGACACATATCTTTTATGCTAAGGGCAAAAATTGGGGGGGGGGATATTGCAGTCTGTTCCATAGGTTTCTTCTTCTGAAAAAAATGTATAAGTTTGTTGGAAGAGGTATATTATTATTATTATTATTATTATTATTAATATTATTAATAAACAGGATTTATATAGTGCCAACATATTACGCAGCGCTGTACATAAAATAGGGATTGCAAATGACAGACGTAAAGAAAAATTATTTGAAGTATAAGAGATGGAGCAGTCTCCTTTATTTGGGAGTAGGAGCAATAAACGTATTTCTCAGGGAGGTATGCTCATCAGTCAGGGAACCAAGGAGAACAAGACCCAAATCTGCAGACATTGAGGCCTCAGTAGGTGTGTTGGAAGCATCCCTGCAGCATTAGGGCACCCAAATCAGCAGGTCTGTACCCACCACCCATGTCTAGAATCGGACAAGTTTCAATCAATTGGAAGTAAGTCAACATGTGACTCATGGAAGGAGTTAAGGGCTCAGGTGCACATTAAACTCAGGTGACCGAGGTAAAGTGAAGATAGAATGAAAGCAGGCACACAGGACACTCCACCCAGCAGATAGTATCATTTTATCAAACACTAGAGGAAGCCAGTAATCCTGATTAGACATAGCGGTTGTTTGCTATACCAAAGCACTGTGACATGAGAGATACCTAATGCTCCCTCATACCAAGAGGCACAAGGTAGTTTCAATGGTTAAGCCAGGGGAAGGAGTAGCAGGGAAATACTAGCAAAGAGTAGCAGGGGAATGCTGGTAATGTGGGTATCAGTGGATTGACCCCCCCCCCATATAATCAAAACTTAACCTACTGTGTCTGTATAAAGTGTTTTAGTATACAATGGCATACATCACAAAAGCAAATAGAGCACAAGCATATGTGTCTCTTCAAAATAACTTGCCAGGTGGGCTGTGCAACACACAAAGCTACAACCCAGTGCTAAGCATCCCACTACCCATCTTGGAAGCAGCGTCAGTCCAGGGTGATGACATATCTGCCTTCAAAAAAAGAACAATGGCAGCCTCCAGCACTGGAATGATGCCTCAGCTTATAATAATTACACTGACAGATTCCTTTTATCATAGAAAAGTTCTCTCAACACCTCCTCATAAGTGTTGCCCTTTTTGCCCTGACACACAGAACCACAAATTACTACATAATTATGTTTATAGAGTTGTCAGTATAGTATAAGGGTCAGAAAGAAAGAAAGAAAGTTATTAGTTAAAGTTAAGGAAGTTATATTTTGTCCTATGGTCCATGCAAGAGGGGAAAAAAACATCTCCAAATAGCCAGACACTGGCAAATTCACCACCCCAAAAAAAAAAAAAAAAAAAAGAAAAGAAAAGCACAAAATAACTGTGTAGGCGAGCTCCCCACATCTACGCACAATAAATACATTTTGGCACCCGTTAATATATGATGTATAGCAACTTAATATAATATACCTTTAAATTTCCACTAAAAAAAACCATGCGGTTTCTGTATTTTTTTTTTTTTTGTTCATCATTTGATATTTTTTGGGGTTGCCATAACAATTGAAAAACTGTTGGAAGATAGATAGACCACCTTTATTATTTTCCCTCACCCGTTTATTAAGGCATCTTCAAACTGTGCCAAACTGCAGGGCATTACACATCAACATATGGTAATTCACATATAAACATGCATTACCTTAAGGCAGCACAATAATCTAGAACAGGATGCCAACACCTAGACAGGGAACAAACCTCCACTTTGCAACCTAAAAGTATTTTATTTTCAGAATCAATCCTAATGTCAAAATATAGGAAGCCAAGCATGAGATTAATTCTGATTGGTTGCTATGGGTTACTGCATGCAAGCATTAACATTAATGAAGAAATGTAACCAATTAGTAATCACACAATACAATCCTGTAAGGGTAAAGGCTTATTTGCAAGAACAGATAAAGGTGTCATATAGAAATCGTCATCCTTTACTGTATCCAGTCAACTAATTATTCTGCAGAGCAATAATAGATATGAAATGCATCCCAGTCATAAATGAGGTTTACTGCAGACTTGACATGAAATATATATAATATATATATGTTAGTTATCCAAACACCTCGTCTGATTTTGGGTAGGATTTTATTAAGACCCCCTAATCCCAAGCAGAAGAAATTTAAATTCAATACATTTAAAAAAAACTGCTTTCCTGTTCTATGTAAAAAAAAAAAAAAGTTACATTTTCATAAACTATCATTTTTATACTTATCACAGGAGAACAATGTCCTTTATTGTCTATGAGGACAGCAATATTTTGCAGAAATATAACAGCATAATACAATTAGAAGCTGTTCATAGTACTCACTCTTGTACACTGTAGGATACACCCATAATAAGTAACAGAAGAAAATGATGCATAGAAAAATCCAACAAAATAAAGCTGGGGCAAGTGCTGCTACTTATACACAGAAGTAGGCCCACAAGATGGTTAATGATTATAGTTTTAAGTTGGAGTTGGCGGAAAAAAAATGTCTAACTCAAAAACAGGTTAGCATAAAATGAGGTCAAAAAACAAATTAAGCAATCACAGTCTTCACTAAAACAGCCCACACCTAACTCAAAAAAGAAACATTAATGTCAGCTTTTTTTTTTTTCCTGATCAGGTCTCTGTGGGCTGAGGTTGTGTTCCTGTGACACTCAAGTCTGCTATGAGGAAGTTAACTTAATCCAACAGGTGGGTAGTTGCAGGTGTTGGATATCTCCTTAACAAGGAATGTTAGACTTTAGCTGCCCACAGACATGCAAATATATAGTCATTGGAAATAATCGTTAGTGATCAGCTCCAGCAAGAACAGAAACAACTGAGCACTATTTGTTTCATAGAGGAGGGGAGGACAGCAAGAGACACCACACTGGGTTCTCCCTATACAAAATCACAGCAATCTTTCCCAATGATCCTTAAAGCAAGATTAAACTTAAAAATGTAAAAAACTACAAGCACACCAAGACATTATTTGTCCCTTCTGTATTAAAACAAACTTTTCCGTTTGCAAAATTCTTCTCCCCGTTGCCACTCTTCAATACTTAATCCTCTAAATTGTTGTACCAGTTCAACCTCAATCTCTGTGTCATGTAGTTGAAGTTGCGATTTGCTGTGGTTTATTGTTTTCAGAAAAACAATGGATCTTTCTCAGTTCCCCAGCAACATCCGCAACTGCTTTCCAACCACTGAGCAGTGGTTGCATTCAAATCAATAAAAGCGCCTGGACGATCATAGAAGGCCAGAAGAAACATGTTGCATTCAGCAAATGCAGCTGCAATGGTTCCCAGCGGCTCCTATTCAGTTGAATTGGAGTGGCTGAGAGCAAGCAGGAGCCTGCAGCAGATTAACACAAATAATTACAGGTCTGAAAATATCCTAAATTATGCAAGAGGACAGTTATAGAGACACTAGATCTTCAATTGAGATGATCACAAATATTCATCTCTGATAACAGAAATAACACATATTTATTAATTTTTTTTACTATTACACAGTATTTATATAGCACCATCATATTACACAGTGCTGTACAGAGTTCGTAATCATGTCGCTAGCTGTCCCTAGTCATATGCCATTAATCCAGTCTAAGGTCAATTTTAGGGGAAAACAATTAACCTAACTGCACATTTTTGGGATGTGGGAGGAAACCCACACAAACACGGGGAGAACCCCCAAACTCCATGCACATAGTGTCCTGGCTGAGATTTGAACCTGGAACTCAGCACTGCAAAGGCCAAAGCACCAACCTCTGAGCCACCATGCTGACCCTATGCCCATATGTACTTGCACACACAGGAAACATACACAGAAAGCTTTAACAAAGTATGTGTAAAACTTTTAACAAGCTTTAAGCATTAAAGCAGACATGCTGTCACTTAAAGTGCGCAGTAAGGAGACTTCAAAACTCCTTAAACAAGCTTTAATGACATTTAGCACTCCCATTAAAGCTGCTCCCCTCACACCATTATAGGTATTTTATTTTTTTTTGTGGCCCTGTGTTCTACTACTTTAAGCCAACATCCGTGTCCCTTGCTTGTGCCTCTTCCAGTCGGTCCCCATACTGACCAGGTACCTTGTTGTAATACTACCATTGCACTGACTAGTCACAGCTCTCCAACACACACACAAGGATGTCGAGGGCCTGCCCACATCCCAAGAGCTCCAGAAAGTGGAGAGAGTACCCAATGATGAAGGAAGTAATTTATCTTATTCACCATCTCTGACACCAAGCGAACAGTTATCGTTAAATTTCTCCATTGCAGAAGTCAGCTTTAGAGCATGCAAAAATAAGAATGTGAACACACAGGTAATATTACATTGCCTGTCCCTTCTGCAACAAAAATCCTGCCTGCTCAAACCTTCTGTTTGTGTGAATCCACTTTAATGCATAGAGAGCTCAAAGGCATATATCATTTATTTTTAATTTTATGCAAGCCATCACAAACCCTTTCACGTATTATTAGACTAAGATTTCAATTGCATATTATAGTCTATTCAGCAGAAAGTTTGAAGCTCAGTTGTGCCAATTTCTAAACTTGAGGTGGAAAGTGCTAGTTGATTAACGAGTAAACATTCCTACTGGCTGGATTAAACTGCATGTCAGACAAAAGGTTTCTATTTCCCTGCACACTGCTTAACTGTCACTTCACTGTATACCCCAAAACCCTGGTGAAAGGAAAATGACAACTTATATCTGATCATACATCAAGAACAAATATACCCGAGACACATTTCTCAATTTTACATTTGCACAGTTATGTTTTTGTTATGTGGCAATTTTAGAAATGTCATTATTACACACATGGGGAGTCCCCCTTGTGATGAACATGCAGGTCATAAACGAATCTGCAATTAAACTGCTACAGATTTATTAAGTAAATGTACCGAGAGTAATGCAAAGTATTCCCATCATCTGAATGTACTAGCTGCTAAGCTGATCCAATGGCTTCAGTCAAAGACCCAGAACCAGCATGGAAATTAGGAAACTATTGCAAGTGTGTACGCAGCTTAAGTTGTTTCCCTGGTTTATGAAAAAAGAAAAAACTATACATTCATTGCAAACTTTTTTGGCATTGTTTAAAATCCACCTATGGAAGTTCAATAGTTTCTGATTTTTATATTGGCCTGACTAAACAGAAGGACCTCAAAGAGATCAGCTTACTTCTCCAAATTGGTTTTTTTAATGGCCATGTAAAAAAATGGTAAATGACAATTTTCACCCACTCCAGCCACCTTCCACATCAAAATTACTTGTAAACGAATATGACTGAGCTTACAAAAATAATTGTGTGCCCTACAGGTCTTGATAGTGGTCATGACGTGTCTTCATGATTAGCAATCCTCTAAAGTCTACAGGAAGCCTAAAAGTCCTTGAGAAATAAAGCCCTTAGTTACAGTTAGGGGTAAGCCTCTTTTATTGGATCCATCATGTCCCTTTCCTTTACTAATTTTTGACCAGTAGCCCCAAAAGGAGGATAACTGAAAACAAAGAGGTGCTACATATGATGTATTTCTACCACTTTGCAATGTTAAATGAAAGCCACACAACCACCTATGTAAATGTCTGTAGTGTATTCATAGACTATTACAGTATTGGTGGACATTTTCCCAGCAGCAGGTGACAGTCTAGCCATAGTAAACCACTAGGAACATGTGCACTTAAAAAATTTATTTTTTAAATTTATTCAGCAAAAATGCAGATTTTATTTTTCAAAGCATCTAAAGTAAGAGTTGTGACTGCTCAATAACATCATCAAAAGGTGTAATTTTCTTAGATTCATTAGGTATGATTTCTAGGGAGCAACATAGACAGGAGTCTTTTAAAACAACATAAAGATGCCAAATGTTAGGAATTATGTGCAACTACTTAATCAACCAAAAGAAGAACCTAGAAATTGGTGTTTCCAGTTGTATCTTATGCAACTCGGCATTTATAAATGTCACTATTAACTTAGTATCCAGCAAACAAACCAGCTAATTCTAAAGTACCATTTAGGACCCTAACCCACAACCTGTATCTAAGTTATTGAATAATGATAAACCAGATGAAAATAGCTCTGCAGGCTTTCATCTACTAATGGAATTACCAGACCTTGTGTTTAATGGAATGATTTTTTAAAATGATTATGCAGTTACCTAATCCATCTAATCAATGCGGTCATTTCAAATATGACTTTATCCTTTATACATAATGAAATCAATACTAACCTTTCTTGTGGGACTGCAAACCAATATTCAGGTTGCTTTCTTTTCCGTCCGTATTGTTGTACCATAGTTGTAGTTTGTGTGGCAAAAGACTTCCTCATTGGTTTTCCCACTTTGATGCACAGAAACATAGGTGGGTTTTTGCTCTTTTCTTCTTTGGAGGGCAACATATCTAGGTTAACAAAAAACAAGAATTTTACATTTTTTTATTTAACAAATTTTACTTTATTATCTGTTTAGAAAGGCAACCAGTGTTTTGTCCATAAAGGACCAAGCAACAAGTTTACATCAATGCCACTTTCCCCAACAATAAGTCTTCCTTCTGTTTGGGTCATTGAGTTGATGGTTATATAGATATAGTCAGTGGTATAACATTTTATTACAGATATCAGTCAGTTTGCCAATATACTGACAACTTATGATATGTCATTACTGGGGAAATATCTTACTAGCAATTCATAAGAGCATATCATTTTCTGCAGTGAGGTCAGAGTTATGTGATCACAACAAGTATAGAATTTTGGCACAAGATGTAGGCAGCTGCTAAATACTGTAGTATGATTTTGCTTACATTATAATATTCTGTATATAAAGCCAAAATATTGTTAAGGCCTGAGAGCTTCACCATGATTTTTCAAGGTCAAAGATTCAAAAAGCGACAAATCCAACAACTGTCTGATAATTTACTAGGAGGTAATCAATGACAGTATGCATAGATGTTTCAGAACATGTTTCTTTCAAACTTTCCAGTACAGGAAATAATAAACCTGCTCAGAGCTAAAAGTTGCTGTTTACCCTATACTGGTTATTATTTTTTTCCTTTAATTCAAGCATATTGTGAACCTTTAGTCAATTGAAAAAAATGTTAAGGGGAAAAAAAACTCTGTCCATCCCTGTAATAAATGCATACTATCTCACGTGTAAAGTATAGAAAATACACGTTGCGGTGTGAAAAATCTAACTTGACAACTTCCTGTTTAAATTCAGAGCATTACTTCTATTGGACTGAAATGCCATGCAGTTTTGTCAACCTTTCCTTATAGACTACATAAATCCATCTATATTGATTTCTTCTCCAGCAAAAAATGCTGCTGTGTGTATTCCTAAAAAACCTATAAGTGGTTTCTCCAAACAGAAACCAAGTAAAAAAATAACACATTGATGAGACATGATCCAGAAGTGAAAATAAAGGGTTTTGTTATGTCTACCACTTCCTTCCATATTTTTCCTCTCCAGAAGCGGTTTCTTTGTTACACTTTAAAAGCACAGAGGTGGCACAACATATTTATTTCTTTTGTGGATTATAAACCAGCTCCAGCCAGGGCACCCAAAGAAAAAAAAAACAGGGAGATAAAAAAGCAGCTCTATATTCTTTACTCCTCCGATCTCCAGCCTTATCCTCAGCAGATTTACTGGTCCAGAAATGATCCTCTTTTGAAATGAATGAAACCTAGTCTTAATCTACAGTGTGCCCAGAGGAGTAAAGGCTCGTAAATAAGAGGCTCACAAATGTTAAAGACAAGAATTATTACTTGGTTTCACTCTTTGAAATTCAGGATTAAAGATGATGATGAGGGAACTTGTGATATTACTAGAATAATAAAAAGTATAAAATGTTCTTTTTTGCGGGTCAGATGCATTTCAAAGTGGAGTGGGGGCTGTAGAGTAGGGCTTTAAAATATCTGATTATGCCTTTATTAGGATTAGGAATAATTAATTCAATGAGGAATAGAATAAATCTCACCTTCTATTGGTCCCTGCATCCTCTTCAATAACCACATCTTTAGCTCGGATTCACTGTCCATTTGGGCCTCCTTTTGGCTATTTTCTTCAGGTGAATAAGGTGACAAGGAATCTGGAGATTCATCTGAGACATGGCTTAATTTTGACAGAGCTTTGTCTGTATTTGAACTAGCAGCAGTGGACTTTTCTGTCTTAGCATCCAAGTTTAGGTTGGTACAAAAAGATGCGTCACCTTGTGGCATATTATCAGCAGCTACATGGGATTCGGAGTTGACACAGTTTGGAGTACAATTCTTCTCTTTAGTAGGACTAAGACAAAGTTCTATATTTTTGGTATCGATTATGTTCTTGTGATCAGACGATGGCTTTGGAACATCCTCAATATTTATTCTAGCTAAAGAGTCTGTGGTCTCATTAAAGTTGAGATCTTCCTGGGTAAAAGCAGAGTTTGTTATCCTGGATTCTTCAGTCCCAGAGGACACAGCAGTTCCCTCTGACTGGTCACAAATTTGATTGCCATTCTGCTGCACTAAAGTCTCAACCAACTCTATAAAATCATCTTCAATTGGAGACTGGTCAGATTTTTTGGACTCAGAGCTCAGAATAATTTTATTGGGCTGTTCAGTTCCTTTAGTGTCAGCATCTGTCACATCCAGTTGTACAGTCTGGGTATTAAGATTTGTATTTGGGTGTTGCTTATTTGTATCTAGTTTGGTGGTCACATCTTCCTCCATCTTCCTGTTTTCGGAGGAGCCCAGGCCAGTAACGCCATTTTGCCTTTTTCCTTTATTCATAGACTTGAACTTGCTGAATGGATTGATGTCTTTTTCTGAGGAGAGGTCTTCCCACTCCCCAGGCCTGTACAGAGGACAAAGATCCTTGGGTCTATCGCTGTTATGGGGAAAGTGGTGGATGGGTGTGGAATGTTAAAAATGGAAAAAAAATTAAAAAATGAAACAAAACTCAAATAAAAGAAAAGTTCTTAAATATTAAAATCATAATAAAAATGGTGCCAAGGGAAGAACATAAAATTGAAATACTAAGGTTCAAAAACAAAAGACATGGAAAAAAAAAAAAAAAAAACTAATAAGTAACAAATAAGTGGATGTTTTGTGATTGACATGATTGGTGGTTTAATCAAGTACAAGTTATAATTGTAACCATGGCACTGCAATGTCCTTTTTTGTTTAACTATTCAAGATGCTGCAAACAAATTATGGTAATCTCCACACAAAACCACAATATTGTATCATTTTTCCTTTGCAGTGGTACAACCTACTTAGAGAAAAATAAAGCCAAATGGAAACTTTAGTTTCACTGAAACTGGTAATACAAGCACATGACAATTTGTAACTTGAAGGATCAGAGCACCCAAAACCGATATCTAGGTTTGATGATATATAGACTGGACAATTCAGCCTCCTGACATTTTCTTACATACAGTAGAACCCCGGTTATCCAGAACTCAGACAACAGGAAAATTCAGATAACCGGCATCGGATAGCTCCACATGTGTTCACCATCCAAGAACACAATTCTGATTGCTGTGGGAGCAATCAAGAAAATGGAGCTGTCGGCATAGCAGAGCTCCGCGCCGTGATTGGCTGACGAACAGAAAACCCTGATGACGACTCGAATCGACCATTCCCCGTGGGTGCTGGATAACCAAGGTTCTACTGCATTTAAAGTATTCCACTGCTGAAATCTCTGCACTCACATTCCTGCTCTAAACAGAAACAATAACTACCACTAACCCTGTAATTTCTTTCCATTTTGGTAAAGGAGGACAGGAACAGTTTTGAGAATTACTGCAGGAAGGAATCTAACCAGGGTAGGCTAAAAATAAACAGCCAGGAGTTGACACTATACTAATTTATACGAATTACTTTATTTTTAAAGCCATTCATAGATGCATTCCCTGGAGGCTGCTGCAGTGAATGGTTTGAATGTCATACCTTTTACTGCTGACCTTCTTCTGAAAATGCTAGATGGCTGTATATTATGCCAACCCACTAGCTTTAATACTTTTATAACCTTTTCAGTACCGTGGACCACTAAAATTACCACTCAAAGGGGAAGAAACCCCATAGTGACGTCATGATGCCAGAACCCCAGAGAATCCAGAGACACAACCCGCCCACTTCATTGAGCCTGCGTTCCGTCCTTCTTCTGACCCAGCTCGGGGGTGCACTGGCCAGAGCCATGGACCACTGGTTGTCAACCGCTGTCCTAGACCAGTGTTTCTAAACCAGGGTTCCTCCATGAGCAGTTTGTGTCTCTCAGGTCAGTTTACCTGATACTAATGATCTTTTTGGCTTGGTCTACATGGACTGTTTACCTGAGTGTTTAAAAGCCCATGTTTGAAATTTCCATGCACTGCAATGGGCTAGCCTACCCCAGGGTGTTTCCTTGAGGCACGTTTTTAAGCATTTAAGATAACACTCCTAGCTGCATTTTAAAAATTAAAAAGGTGCAAAAATGTCTTCAACGTGGGTGCAAAACACAAGCCACAGCTCCAGTCCCCTGAATTCTCCCACAACCTCTCTCTTGATTTACCGATTACCCACGTGGTAGAGAACACACGCCACAGCTCGGCTAAGCCCATGCCCACACAACCTCTCTTGATTGCCTGAAAAGGTAAAAACTGATGACACTTGAGGCCAAACAGATTCAATTAGAGATTCCGGGAGCAGTGTGCACATACTGGCTGCTCCAATAGGACCTCTCTAATCAAGGCAGAAGTCATCTGGGGACACTGCTCTCGGCATGCCTAAAGACACCTGTCAGCACAAGGTCACTTGCATACACAATATCCCTGCTTAAAGAAAAAATACTATACATGCTTACCTTTCTGGCAGTCAGGTTTTTGAAGAGCTGCTACTTCACTCCTGTCCAATCACTCCAAGCATTCCTCAGTCAAATGGGTTGATTACCTTCTGCCCCATCATTTGCTGACCTTTCTCCCACTGGCACAACAGGTCAAATGAGCCAGTCAGCGAGAGATGAGTGAGTAAGGGCAACAGGTAGCTGACTCATCTGACTGGGGAATATGTTATGGCTATTGGAAATCAGTCAGTTTCAAAACAACAATACAACATTAAATATACATATTTCAATAATTGACAGTTTGCTACTGCATGACAAAATCTGTCAGAAAGAACTACAGGTATATGTAGTTTTGATTTATAATTCCTATACGTGAAACAAAGGATTTTGTTTTAAGAATAAGAGGGCAGTAAAAAAAAAAAGTGCCAAATATAGGGTATGCTCTGTTTTGCAGCCCAACACATTAGCTGTTTTTTGCCGATGAATGGGGCAATTCTACTACATTACATTCTTGATAACAATTAAAAACTTTTTTT
>NC_092861.1:85827702-85836207 GCF_032062135.1 Pyxicephalus adspersus | reverse complement strand
CAGATAAGACCATACTCCTCGCAGCCATTCTCAATAACCAGTGGATCAGATTTATGGGGATCAAACATCACATTGTTTGGTGTGACTATCATTACCCCACCAACAACACCCTAGAAACATGGAAAGCCTTATTAATAAGTATCTAGATGTTTACTTGATAAATGATTTAAAAAGTGCTACAAATACATGCAAAAGTAAATTAGCTCTGAGCACCATGATTCCACCACAATTCAATTAGCTGCTATAAACATGGACCTGTTTTGATTCCATAGGTCATTGTTCTGCGCACAATGTAAATGTATTTTGTGTAACTTGTTATATGAAAGTATATCTAAGCCCAAGAGTCTTTAAAATAATAAGATGACAAAGACCTACAAGAAGTAAGCAATTACAAGTCAGTAGTATAATCACTGATCACACTGATTACTTTTACATCAAATCGCTTTTACACCCATTTTTTTCCCTTTCCAATTAATTGCTCACGCTGGACTGTTAATAAAAAAAAAAAAAAGCAGCCACCACATGTATGTAAGGACCAGAAAGATTTTCCATTTCTGAATTACCTTTCCATCTGTGATGTATCTACAATTCATTTTCAGAAATTTCACTACTATGGGCTCCTCCTCTTCAGATGTTGATGAAAATACTCTTTCTATTGGTTTTGAGGCTCTTCTTGCCAAATCTGCATCCTTGAAACAATCCAACAAAAGAAAAGGTGTCATGGAAATGACAAGGAGAAAGTCCAGGGTATTTTTGGTGAGCACATATGTTTTTGTTAATATTGCAGTATTTGGAAGTGGTCATTGACAACATCCTATTGTAAAAATACAAGATCTCGGTTGTCATACTGATCCATTAATTTTAGTAAATTCCAAGTGGCCGACCTGAAATCAGTAAACAGATTAGGAGCACTACAGGTACTCTAGGATTCCTGATTTATTAACTTGTTCTAGGTCAGTAACTCAAAAAACACTAAAGCCAGAGATAGTTAGGCAACAAATAGGTGCAGAAAGGGCTCAGCAGTAGAAGCCTCTTTGTACAAGTTTTCTTTCATTAAAGAACCATGAAGACCACCATTGCTAATGCTTGTTTAAGTGATGTCATGCTAACCCGCTTTAATACTTTTAATTAGTGACCTAGAACAAGTGTACACATGAAAATTCCCAACATTCCTAACATGCATACTTGTTTTTGGTCACCGACTCATAAATACTGAAGGCAGAGTGCCGGTATAACAACCAGGGAACTAGTCTTTAAATACAAAGGAAGTCCTTGTACTTCCATCACAGTTTTATTTATCTTGTTAAGAATCTGTGGCATTTGTATTAGTTGTCGAGTGTAAACACCAGGACCTATCAAGTGATCCTGGTGTATATAGCAGGTTCACCATCAGGGGCACTTTTAGATTATATATTAAACATGTATTGAAAAATGTAATGTGGGGCAGTGCTCTCAAATGTTCCAAATAGCAGAACATGTTTTTTTCTAAAGCATAAACTGGCCTTGCTTATCATGAGAAGCATCAACAACAACCGATACCGAGATATCCAAACAAGCTAATGTGCCTGTGCTAAACCCACACCTTTCACTTCCTTTGTAAGGCCAACACCTTCTCAGTATGTCTCAACTATTTTTGTTTTGAAGCCTAGTTCCTAAAGTGAAGAATTTTATGTGGGCCATTCCACAACTCACCGGAAGTTTATCATACTCAGCATCTGACGACATAGGAGAAGCGAGAACACCAGAACTGGAATCTTTTACACTAGCGTGAGGTTCACAGACCGGAACATACAGAGTCTAAGAGAAAATATTTGCATTGTATTATTCACTACTGAAGTCTCATACATACAAAAAGTAATTAAAATTTGTTTTCAATGCCAAGCCCACTGAAAGGTAGTTCTCAACCTCTGGGGGATTTTAGTGTCACTAAGACACTGTCTTTAATGGCAGAAAATCCTATTTATCCACATAAAGCAAGGAAGCTTCAACCCTTCCCCTGTAAAACCCAATGTAACAAATGAAAACCAATTCCTGCAAAACTCCCTCAGGACTGGTTTTATTATTTTTTTTTTTGTTGCTTTTTTTTTTTATTTTAAAAAATGTTTTGTTGCTCTACCAGGGACATGTGACAGGTTCTCTTGTTAAAACAACAACTAATACTCTCCTTTACAGCACTATACTGCTGCTCTGTTCAACTTTTGAGATTAGGAGGCTTGCCCTAACAAGAGAACCTGTCACGTTGCCCTGAACTGATGCACAATTCAGCCCTAGGGTATTGGTACATCATCAAGTATTAATAGGCGAGAGGCTTTCTCTAACAAAAGAACCAGTCACATCTTTTGCAGTTATTTAAAGCTTGCCAGATGTGTTACACCTCCATTTCAATCTATGTTGTACAAGGGCCTGCATGATTGGATCCAAATTTATTGGATAGTCTAGCGCAATGTTTCTCGATGAAGAAACCACTGAAACACCTTTCAGGTCTCAGGGATACCCTTGCTATAATTACTATTTCCATAGCTCACAGTACATTAGTGGGAGGAATGTCACCCTTACAGATATCCAAAAAGATAATTGGTGTCAGTTAAACTGACCTGAGAGTCACAGACTGCTCATTACTCAAGGGACAATACAAACAGTTCAGCTTTAACAAGAATAAAATAGTTTACCTGTCCTGGCAATATCATGTGACTGAACAGCTTGTTAATTTCCACAAGTTTATTGGGAGTGATGTTGAATTTCAGTGCTATACTGTTTAGGGTATCTGTACTTGTAGCCTAGATAGAAAATGAATACATTTTAATAAACACACTTGCTCAAGTATGCTTTACAATACATAAAATATTTTGTTGCTTTTTGACAAAAAACTTTAAATTTGTCACTTTCAAAATGATTTACAAAAATAAGAACGCAAAGTTTTTAAAGGAGACCTGTCATTTACATGGTCCTGCACATTAACCTAAGCACAATGCAATCCGATATGTCTTCTACATTTATCTATAGTTACAATTCACTTACAGACCAAGAAAACACAAAAAACGCACATTTATAAAAACACCAGTGTGCTTTATAGATATATACTTCAGCCTAATAGAGCTAAGAAGAAAAAACAAAAATGCACCAAGCACTTTTCGCAGTGGAGCTAGGAGATTTATGTGAATTAGGTGTGGGTAGAAAAGAGAGCAGCAAATGACGCTTTGTTTGGATGAACATAACGGACCACAGTTTATAAATGTGGCAACCATGGCGTGAGCTGAGAATTGCAGTGTTGCCGTTAGCCCATCCAGCATTCTCTGTGCAGATTTGGCCATCTTGCTGTCTAGACTGAAAGGTTAGGGGGTACAAAATGACAGTGCTATTTTCTTTTTCATCAAGATATATTCAGAAGCTGCTTTGCATGAACACATTCTTTAATAAAGAGCTTAGAGTGTTTAAGTTTTACCGATTAGAAAGCTGTTGCTGTTTTAAGAATTAGCACAGGAAGATTATTTTAAACCCTTAGAACTGCATAACTCCCAGCCAAAGGAAAATATGTTGCCAGGGAATCAACTGCTCAGGACAACTGTGCTATTAAAGTTACCAGTGTGTTTTAGATCTGTTTTTTTGGGCGGGCGGGGGGATTGAGGTGGTGCTTCCTGTAACTAGAACAGATGACATACATATAAGTAGTGCACAAGCTTGCTGAATATGGGTCAGTACAGCAACAGACCAACCTTAGTGACCATCGTGACCTCTTTTCAATGCAAAGTACGCCTACAATGTGCATGTAAACACAAACCACCATACAGTAATGGAAAACTGTGGCCTAGGTAATGATTTCAGGAACTAACGTGTTGTAGGGGTCTTGGGATATTTTACCTGGGGCAGGTAACAACATTTTACCGGTTTGTGGAGGGCAATCATGCTAAATGAACACATGAAAAACTGCCAGTATACTTTGTTGTAGCACCTGTAACCAGGTAAATGTCTGATATTAACATAGGACCATTGATCAGCCCAACTGATGACCACTTTAAATTACACCAGGCTGATTGTAAGGAAAAGGGCAAACACTCCTAAAAACCAAGAGCCAATGGGTTTGCTGCCCGCTGTTAACAAGAACAGTCAGAGCTGTGTTATAATGGCAAGGAGCAATCATATTGGCTACGGGTGTAAGAGAGTTACCCATTGAATTACATTTGTCTGTTGGGCAGTGCACAATTAGGCACAGAACAGGCATTCCTAATCAGCATATCACTTGAGCA
The DNA here is from genome assembly GCF_032062135.1 of Pyxicephalus adspersus. Taxonomy (NCBI): domain Eukaryota; kingdom Metazoa; phylum Chordata; class Amphibia; order Anura; family Pyxicephalidae; genus Pyxicephalus; species Pyxicephalus adspersus. The sequence continues at coordinate 85,831,963 of NC_092861.1, read as the reverse complement.
TTAATTAGAAATGATCTACTTTTCAACTGATTTATGTTAAATTTGATGTTTTAATTGTGTAATCTAATAAGAACGAATCATGGTCCCTTTTAGAAGTCCAGTTTTCTTTCACTGAGAAAAGGAGATTTTTCTACATGAAATTCATTTTTTTCTCTCTTATTCCAAAACAGGAAAAATTTTAATATCTTAGTTTATGGACAGCGCAGCAAGACTTACTATGTACTCAACAGTCCCCAAAGGTTTTCTTGTGACCATTTTCTTCTCTTTCTTCTCATTTTTATTATTTTGAACTTCACCTGAGAAAAAAAAACATGGTGATGTCAAAGAAAACAGAAATAAGAGCGCAAACCAATCACTTAATAATATACTTAATTCACAGTGAACTTTCAGGATCACTTTACACCCTTGTACATAATATGATGAATATTAATACACACATTAAAGCTCAGCAACACGCACTATGTGTTTTGGATAACACAACGCACAGTATACAGTAATGCACTTGTCCTTTAGGACATCACAGCACACAAATGTAGTACAGTATAGGTGTGTATATACTGTTTACTGAAAGTGTACAGACAGCCTTGAAATAAACAAAAACACACGTTATCATGCCCATCGGTGTTAGGGGACCTTTATATCATGCTTATTTTCGGACCGTACCCTGTGACGTATACCCATTTAATTTCAGACCTTGAAGCAATCATTCCCTGATATACAAAGCACATAACAATCCCATGGACTATACTGCTAACTGTGATAATAATAATAATACAATAATATTGATAATATAATAATGATCAATTTGTGCCTCTCAGGTCAGTTTAACTGACATCAATAAACTGTTTGGCTATATGTAAGGCAGATATTCTTTCCACTGATCACAATGTGAATGTAATGTGAACTCTAGATATTCTCAGGGGTTTTCTAAGAACCGAAAGTAATTTTTAAGGGTTCCCCCATGCTAAAAAGTTTGAGAAGGGCTGCTTTAATGAGTCACTGACTGGAAACAAGTGTGTAGCCAAGCAGAACACCTGATCTAAGAGTGAATAACATTGCAAATAAACAACTAGTTATTTTAGAAAAGCTGCTGTTGCTAAATCACATTTCTGTGCATCTGCCGCAAGAAGAATATTTATTCTGTCATTACTAACCCCTTTTAAAAAACACACATGCAGCAAAGTAAATGTCAGGATTCTTTGTCTCATAGTAACTTAAAGTATTAAAGTCATGGCTTCAGCAAGCCAAGCAACTAGCATTTTTAAGTAGGGCAGCTAATTGAATAACTGCACTTAAGAATTCCAGTTCTTTATCAATAAAACTAATTCGATAACTACTATATTATTTATTATTACTCATATTCTACTAAAAATAAATATTTGTTAGCCATCCTGCAGAAGACAAAAAAGTTGGCACCCCACTCCCATACACATGTGCCAATACAAAACATAAATCTGGGGATATGTTCACAGCACTGTAGTAATATCATAAGGATAACCTAAAGGGTACTGCAAAAAAAATGCAACAAAGTGATTAAAAAGCTGCATCATTTGCATGTTTCCGACATACCATGTGCACAGCTGGGGGGCAACTGACTGCATTCAATAGACCAGCGATAGCGCTTATTAGAGAAGGGGGCATAGAGGGGGTCCACAGTTGTGCTGCACTTGTGCTTAGTGGAAGGTAGGGCATAGCTGTCAGTGGATGGAGATGGCTCACTTGCTTCTGTTGCTCCCTGCTCCTTCTGTCCATAGTCTGGCTCAGCTTCATTATTTTCAGGACACTCAGAGCAGTATTCAACATCAAGCATGTACTCCACAGCAAACATTTTGATCAGTGACTATAATAGAGGAATGCTAAGATTTCAAGCAATTAAAGAAATGTTCTTTGTAAGGCAGGCAATCTGTGCAAATTATTGCTGCTGCTTCATAAAGTTCCTAAAAGTTCAAGCTGCATGTTTGTTCTTGCAGCATGGGATCTCTGATGTGAGCCCTACATGCAGATCTATAGAAAAGGCTACTTTATTGTTCTGCAGACCAGCTGGATCTAGACACAGAAAAGGAGGAGTTATGGAAGGATCCTGCTATGATCTCACCCAGCCCCCACCAATATACTAAGGCTTGAAGCACAGAACTTATGTACCTGGGTGGGTGTCAGAAGATTAAATTATTACAGGTGAAAAGAAACCCATGGAAATGCTATACAAGCAGATCTTTAGTTCTACTTTTCTCTACGCCGAGTTTAAACATATGAAAGGTGAAATGCATGTTTACTCCTTCTAAAAAATGATAGTTGTCTGATTGCTAAGTTATAACCCCCAAACACACACTTTGTGCGATGCACTTTTATAAGCACAGCATTCATGATTTCTGGTGCAGTGTGATGCTTTCAGAAGCTTATTCCAATAACAGGCTGCCCCAATGCAATTGGCAACAGAAGGCATTTATAAACAGACTTTTACATGTGCGGCACACCTTAATGTATGTTCATGTACATTTCACTACAGTCCATTGGTAAGGTGTATTTGGGGTGCCAAATGACATGTGTGGTTAGTGCAACACTGTAATGGAACCATGCCCTTAGTTCTGATAAATTCCTACAGACAAATAAGGAAAGTGTATCTGCCAAGGAGAGACATTCAGGAATAAAAAAATGTTAGTGGTCCCAAGGGTCTGTTCCCACTATGGCTCTCAAAAACGCAGCACATCTGCATTTTGCTTGGGTTTTTATTTGTTAGGGCAGTCCATCCGAGGTGCCATTAAGAATAATTGGCAAACCAGTGCACTGATGAACGTCTTCTCCTGATGCATGTTAATACAAACTTTGAAACATATGCATTAATGCAACCCACTAGTTGCAACAGGCCCTAACCCCTCACCCCTGATCTGCAGATTTTATCCGGACCACTGACACCAAAAATACAAAGGCCTGTGGATCTGAATAACTGGTAGCTCAAAGAATACTAAGGTACTTAAAGTCATAAGGTTGGAAAAATAATGCAGAGCGGGACTTACATGTTGCACATTCATTCAGGATCAACAAAACCAGATCAACAGTATTTTGTTTAGAGATGATCAGCAAAGACAGCCTATTATTATCTTGGTGTTCAACTCCAACATTTTTTTAAGCTGGGTAAGAAGAAATAGTAGGTGGGTGGCAGCCCCTGTATTGTGACTGAACTCATCAGTAACATCAGTAACAACCAAAATCAGCCGGGTGGGTACTGAAAAGTGCAGGGTGGTGAGCCCGGCTAAAAGGAGCTGGGAACACTTTGGGTTTTTTACAGCAAATTGCTTGAATGAAATAAAATAACAGAAAAGACTTTGATATGACACAAACCACTTTTTTGTGTTTACATATATATATACACTGTATACATTACATTGCAACCATTGTCAAGTTGTCAGTGCAGTATCAGTGGCTTTGAATGTACAGATTAAAAAATAATAATATGCAGTCTTTAAATGTATAACTGGATACGGTTACATCGGCTTTTCTCAACCCTTTTACCCCAAAGGAACTCTCAGGGAACCCCTAAAATAATGGAATTGGGGAATATTGGCAAAGTGCCTCTTACAATGATAGTCAGTGTGAAGAATGCCCCCATTACAGTGGTGGTCTGATTTCCACCTGGTGGCATAAGTGTCAGTTCCCTGAAAATGTCTGTAGAAACCCAAACGTTCCATGGAACCAGTGGAGAATGGCTGGATTATGTAGTGGAACTGTTACTTAAGAGACTGAGTCAGGTACTGTATAATATATGACATTTCGCTGCCAGCCATGCAGGAATAGAAGGTCAGTATGCCATATTGTGTCAGGAAATACTGAACACCTTCCTCTATTCCATAGGAGCAATGTCAAGAGCAGTAAGGACCATCAAAAAGTGTGTGTACAACTTGCTCCTGAGGCAATACTGCCATAGAGGTGCTAGCTGTGTATTATAGACCATCACACAGCCACCTTCGCTGCTTTTGTGATGCAGACCACATTGATTACACTAAATAGGGTAGAGTACCGGGTACCAGGATAAATAATTCTTGCATGCATGTATAGATTTGCATTATCAGTGGGCACTCAATGGCCAAAGAAAGAAGACATCAGACCAGAACAAAGATCAGGAAAGATGGAGGTGGCAGTGAAGCTTGGTCCCTGTATTGCTGGCTAACTAGGAGGTAATTCACCATAATATACAAGTATGACACACTACACATATGCACAATATGGCAATTACTCCCGGGTCACCAACTTAATTCCCACTGCA